>NW_011888786.1:19007113-19023472 GCF_000151845.1 Pteropus vampyrus | reverse complement strand
AATGGGAGATTTGTAAAAGCTGTTTGTAATTATCTCATATCGGGAGATAAGAAAAAGATAAGTATCTGTTTTATATGGACCAAAACTACTTCACTTAAAAAAAAAAAAGCAAAAATTTAACGTGTATTAATTAGCAAGACTGCTGCAAAATGTTTTAATTTTTGATATTACTAAACTTTGTTTCCACAGGCAGATTAGAACAGTTGAGACAATCATAAGATCCCATCTTCTGAATAATATTTCTGATATATAAATAAACCAGTAATGTAAAGTTTCTGCATCTGAGGTGACAACCTGGGAGAAGTAGCTTTGAGCACTAGGACCTGCCTCCACTAGAGCAAGAAGTAAAGACAGGGTAGGAAAGTCACCCCAGAGGATCATCCAATCCCTATGCAATTGAGACCTTTTTAAAGGTTGCTCTAAGATGCTAGATCCCTTTGATTTTTTCCCGGTAAGGATCTTGACAGAGCAATAAAGCCATTGTCTCATCAGAATCACATGACTCTGCATCCACATCCTTACTATGTTGCTCCTGAGGGGGTATACTTTGACTATGATTATATTCTGCTTTAACAAAAGGAGTAGGAGATTGAACTGTATGGGCTGCTGATGCCTCTTACTTATTGGACACTGCATCTGATAAATACATTACTTTTTCTTTATTTCCATTGTTGATTAAAAAACACATAAAATCTTTTCTTCTTTGGGTCAAATAGAAATGTTCTTAATATTATTGGCTTACCCAGAATCTCTACATATAACACCTCTTTTCTCCTCCCCTCGCCATGAAGTCCAAGAATCATAGATATTTATGGCTGAAAGGGCATATAAGATCATCTAGGTTCCTCAGAGCAAGAACTTTCCTTCAAATCCAAATTATTCATGTAACAGATGAGCTTATAAAAGTTAATTTCTTACAAGTCCTGAATCAGAACCTAAGCTTATTGATACATTGTCTAGCATTTTTTCCACTGTGAATATCCTATATGCACCCCCATTCATCCATTCTCCCCATCCCATTCTCCTTATCTATTCCTTTTGAAGCTACTCCCACCTGGCCTCTTCTCCAATTTGTATGTCAACATCATCATCCTCAAGCATTGCAATTGTTTAGGTATCCATCAGACATTTCCGTTCTTGTCATTCAATTGGAACTCTCCTTCCTCACTTTCTCTATCTCTATATATTCCTCCCTTACATCATCACCCTCTCCCATGCTTCTAAATTGTTCTTTAAAAGAATACTAATAACATATTGATTGCCAAGTCAACCTTTCCTTCATAATTATTTTTTTCATTAAATTTTGATTTGTGTTCAAAGTTTTGATCTCTTTTTTGCCATTTATCATTTGAGCTATTATTTTCCCAACCCTGTGCTAAACATAGGAGATACAAAAGAACACATGGTGGTAGCCCTTTGGTAGTTCAATTCTCTCTCCCATTGACACTTGTTTCATTATTAATTTTATTTATCACTTTTTCTTAGACTTTTTCACTGTCACCTCTTCTTCCTATGACCAACCCTTAAATGTTGCTATTGTCTTCAAGATTCTGTTTCTGTGTTCCTTTTTCATTTCTGCTGATAAAAGCCTCACTACTTGTCCTTAACTACACTTTTAAACTAATCTGGATTTCCAACTGTCTTTAGATACCTCCACCTTAAGGATCATGTAAGTACTCACATTCCAATGTCTAAAAATAAACTTATTATCTTGCTACCCTCCTCCACTCTGTACTCTCTCCATAAGTGCTCATTGTCTATTCAAAGACTGTAATATTTGCCAAGTCATTCAGACAGAAAAATGAATAAATATCTCTGATTTCTCTCTTTTTTTTTTTCCCTCTCTCATATCCTATGTGCAAATTGTTAGCAAGCCCAGTAGCAACATTTCCTAAATGTCTCTCAAATGTGTCCCTTCTTCTCTAGTTTCATTACCCATGCCCACGTTTGAGTCCTCATTTTCTTTCATCTGGATCATGACAATTGCTTACCAAATGTCTCCTGCCTCCTCCCTCTAATCCACATTGCCCAATACTACCAGAATTATCTTCTGAAACAGATTAAATTATGTGAGTTTTGTATTTAATAATGCCCTATAAATTTTAAGTCTTGATTTTTATGTTATGATTCAAAGGGGATTTAAGATACTTCACAGAAACATGTACAAATAAAACATTAAAAAATGAAGAATTTGAAGTGGAAGAAAAATAACCTGTAGCCAGGTGTGAAGATCAAGCCCTCCAGTTCTGTGTATTTTATACCTACTGATGCAGATTTTTGGCTTTGAGTCTGAGAATAGGCAGAGCAGAGAGGGAACTATGATTTCCAATAACTGTTTCCTCATATGTTTGCTTCCTCTGATGGACTGTAAATTCCTTGAGAGAGGTAATTTATGTTTCTTTGTTTGTTTAATTTTTGTTTTCAACAGAATTTAGTATAAGGCTTTGATGACATGAACAGAAGCACAGCCCCTCACTGAAATATACAGTTCTGCATTGTTAATATCTTGAAATTCATATTACTTTCTATTTCTTATTAGTGTTGACATAAACACCACAGATTTGTAAGTGCTGAATATGTGTAAAAAAACACATGCAGAGCCTATGTACTTATATCACCTATCCCAAAACACATACACACACACACACACACACAGAGTACAAAACATTGATAAGAAATCAGTTTTCCCTTGAGTTTCCTCACCTTGCTTACATCAGCTATTCTTTCCATAAATGATTTACCATACAATGTGGTTTTTCTTTAGAGTACATAGGTCCACAGAGTACACTGTGGACCTATGTACATAGGTCCACAGAGTACACTGTGGATGTGATGTAACTAAAGAAGCTCTACCCAGAAACAAACTACATGTTCTTTTAACTAGAACTGTGCAATTAGGGTATATGTGTTTGAGAATGGAATGAGAAGGATACATCTGGTATTCATTTGGAAAGTAAAGAAGCTATTATTAGAGATCATAGTTTGTCTCTTTAAAATTTATAATCTTTCTGGAATGATTCTGGTTGTGGGAGTGAAGTGGCGTCCTCGCTATTTTGAATAAAGGAGCTATAAGCATTTCTGTTATGCTCTTTAATTAGTGTGTATTATTTATGCTTGTTGTGAAAGTTGCTGTCTACAGCTAGGCAAAATGGCATTTCATGTATTTTTGTTGATGGATCTGGAAAGGGAAGAAACAATCTTTTTCATGCTAAAGAATTGATTGCAGCCATATGATCTTTTCAACATTAATATGATTAACAGAGAAAGAAGCACCATTAGTTTTTATAAAGAAGATATTTCATTAAAAACATGAGCTTGAGCATCCACTGTGCATAGCATCAGGTACTAATCACAGACACATACTTCGCAGGTTCTGGTGTTTCTGTTTGAAAGCTCTGCTGCCACAACATTGTACAATCACCGCCTCGACACATTGTTGACAAGAACTGCCAGGCACCTCGACTTCATTTCTCACACGAGAACGCAACGGAGAGTTGGAAATGATCTCCAACATGACATCGCTTATACTTTTTTCAGCTGGAGCACAGATACTCTTCCATTTGTACCCTCTTAGCTAACTCACAAATTTTTTCAACATTCCAGGAAACGCAAATAAAGTAAGAAATGTGCGGCTGCGACACCATTTTAAACATATGTCATCCATTTCATACTGAGACTCATACTTTTGTTGGAGTTTGACCCTCTCTTTTATTCTTTTATTCTAACATTTTATTCTAACATTCTCTTTTATTCTAACATTTTAGTACGTAAGAAATATGGGAATGGACTTACACGAACAAGACAAAATATCGTTTTGAATATTTTTTAGGTAAGGTAGATTTTGATGGTAAAAAAAATGAGCTTCACTAAATATGTACTACGTGATTTATTTATGAATCTGTAACTCCAGATGATGTGGTATTTGTGTTGGGTCTACGCAATTCATCCTGATCCTAAAGGGAAAGTGAGACTTCTCTAGTCTCAAACCTTCTTTTTTGTCTCCTAAAACTGAGATTATCCTTGCTATTTAGTGGAATTGCTCTTCAGAATGTAGAAAATAGTCTGTGCAGTCTTGGAAGTGGAATAGCAAAGTATCCTAGTGGACAAGAATATGCCAGGGCTGCGTAGCTCAGTTTTTCATCCCTAATACCTAAAGCACTTTCTGATATGAAATCTGTGCCATTCATTCCCAAATATCAGTTGTTGATTTCATTTGTTGACTATCTTTATAGTTTAAAATAGTCCGAAGAATATTAAAATATTCCAGTACAAAATAGCTTTTGTGACATTCTTACAACGACTTTATTGCTTTTGTCTTTTAAATGAAGGATAATGTAGCACAGGCTTCTAGTGACAACTACTTTCTGAAATCAAGTATTATGGAAGTATTATTAACTATATCAGATTAGATGAATGCATTAAGTTATTATTCAAATCCAAAGATTCAGTGCAAAGTAGAAATAAATTTGTGAGCAGTAGGTCCTCAGATTTGATCCATGACCTGGACTGGACTGAAAAGCTAAGGAGGTTCTGTTTCCCATACTTTTTTCAAATAACAGGAAGAAAGTACAAGAGTGACCAAATGGGCAGGTTTAACTAACATTAATTTCCATAATTACCAGTAAACATTCATATAAGAATCTGAGTTCAGCAACATGGTCCTAAAATAGGACTGAAAAACTAACTGACATAATTCCATTTTGTTTTCTTTTAATTTTTTAGAATGAGAGGGTTTTAGAAATGAGTATAGGCAGATTATTGTGTATTTAAAACTGTGCTTGTGATATAGACACTTTTCTTCCCTTTTCTTTCATTTTATTGAAAGAATCACAGATCTTGTTTCAGGTAGATAAATTTCTTCTAAATTATAACTTGTATTCCCATAAGATATAAAGTATGTACCTATGTTTGTGATAGAACGATTCAGAATTTCGTGATTTAACACATAGCTTTCTCCACTAGTAGTTTCTCTCTGATGTGTCTACACCCTTTATCTTTAGCTTATTGTAGACTATAAAAAATATTCTTCAAAAATTGATAAATTTTTAATATGCATTAAAGTCTTAGGCTATTTCTTCTTTCTACTCTGTGTTGAGTATACAAATGTATGGATGAGCTGGCATTGAAGCCACCCACATCCTGGTACACACTAAACACAAATCAAGCTTCCATTATGAAATAAGAATCAAATCCACATCCTCTGTGCCACACATTTGAAATTCTTGCCTTTTTTAGCTAGTATGTATGTCAGCTCCTTTTTCTTTTTGTGAACTTGCAGCCTTAGATGTTAGTTAAGTTTTACTATTCTTCAAAAGCATTTATTTGAAAAACATGTGAATGGAAAATGAACATGCTAAACTAATTAGGATATGCAAATGTGGTTCAGTGGGACTGCTTTTTAAGTGAATCATACTTATTTGAATACATAAATAAAAGAAAATTTGTTTCAGTAACAATCTGGAAGTTAGTTCATGTGGAACAAATAAGGGCTTAAATTATAAGGATTAACTTTTCAGAATGTACTTTGCAGTTCACCTTTTTAATAGAAGGAAATGTGGGTCCCTCCTGCCATTCAGGGAGATTTGGCGAGCTGCAAAGCACTTATAAGTTCTTGTCTTCATTCAAAGTGAATGAAGAGACCAAGGAAAGGAAATTCTGAAGATTTACTTATTTCTTTCAAAGCAGTTTAAAAGCAAGCAGGTGCAAATCTATAACTATAGACCATAGGCAGTTAGAACACTTTTCTTGTGAAAAACAGTACTTTGGGTCAAGGAATGGAAAATATTTGGCTTGTTTATTCCCAATATTCTGTTTTTGATGCAGAAAAAAACCCCACAAATGACATTAAGAGAGAGAAATAATATTAAAGGAAAGGGGGAAAATGACATTAAAAAAGATTTTTTAAAAATCAGGGAAAATAATAATGTATGGAAAAAATGGATTTTGTGGATATTTTAGACTAGGAATATACACTTAAAGGACCAATGTTATATTTAGTATTTTGGATTTATTTTTTATAGACAAGAAGGATTGGGATTTAGTAAGCCATGGTTAAATCAAGGAATAAACAATAAGGAAAAGTTTTATTCTAGGTCATATACCACTTAATCAACATATGTGACATTTTTATAGGGGTACTCTAGTTTTATGTGTGGTTACTTTTAAACCTGTTTAATTCAAAGCATTGCACTAATTTTATGAGATGACCCTGTGCTTTATATTTGATCATCTACTCTTAGAATTTTTAATATTTTTTCATTTGTTCTTCATTAAACTACAAATATTTGTTGAGCTCCAAATCTATGCCATTCATTCTCAAGGTGCCCTGGGGGACACAGAGGGAAATGTGACATAGTCTTGGCCCACACATTTCTAGAAGTCTTTTGAAGAAGATCATGTATAAAACATTCATTCTACAAGAGAAACGTGCCCAGTTACAATACATGAGTTGATGTGCTTGAGGACTTTATTTTTTGACTGGAGGGTGAATGGAAAAAAGCATTGATACACAAATACCTAGGAGACAGAAGAAAATAAAGCAATGAAAAATCTCTTACTTCTTGATTATCTGTTGATACCAGGGACTGATTTTGAGTGGAGATTAAGAATACAGGAAGAAACCAAAGAAAATATTTTCAAGAGAGAATTAGGAAGTTTGGGATAAACTAATGTTGCTTTAGAGCACAGATATAAAAATATGATCCAAAGTTAGAAGAAGTCAGTCTCTTCTAACTATTTCTTTTACTTTGATATACTATGTAATTCTGTCCAGTCAGTGGGTCCAAAGTGGACAGGCTCTATATAGGTGGGAAGTCCTAAACATGGCTTCCTCAGAGATTAGTTACAATAGACCTGTTAACAAGTCGACATGGCACACGTGCTGAAGAAACTTAGTAGAAAAGCAGGAGAGTTTAAAGGTGTGGATGTGCTACAGAGTACACAGAGACCTTGCTCTAAACTCTTAGAGATAACTGGAGATACTTTATGGGGTAGAAGTGGCTTGAAGCCCTGAAGTTACACAATGAGGAGTAATGAATCATTGAAACATAGGAATGGTCATTTAAGTGAATTTCAGCTTCATAGTCATTTAATTTTATCATCAACTATGATGTGATAAGTACATATTAGTGGTATAAATTATGAACTGTCTGATCAACAACCTGGTGTTACCAGACTATTTCCTCACTTGCAGAATGAAGATTTAGACTTGATAACTTTCTGCACAAAACCTCCCATAAGCACATGGCTCTACACTTAGCACATAAGAGAATGATTAGTTATAAAATCAAGGAGGATTATGTAATGACTTCACTGAGTGATATTTATGTTTAATGAATTTTGACATCTAGACAAAGGAGAAAGATAATAGACCATGGGAGGAGCATGTATAAATGATAAAGAGACACAGAGTTATGTTCAGGAAATAGCAAATGGTCTCATTTGCTGAACTCTAGATGTAGGTTATGAAAGATAAGTTGGCGCTGGAAAACTATGCTAAAATCAGATTATACAGTTCTTTGACTACCATCTAAATTGATATTGTAGGTAGTAGGGGATTGCAAATATCTTTGATCTGGCTAGTGGGAAAATATGTGTTTTAGGGAGAACACTTTAATCTTAGTGGGAGACTTAAGTTTTCAGAAGATAGATTAAAGACTAGAAGAATAATTGAGACTATTGCAATAATTTAAATAAAAATTTAGGTAATAATTAAATTATAGAAGTGGAATTTATAGTACTTCCATAGGTATAGAAAATAAAGGAGGGTGGACATTAAGGATGACTACAAGGTCATCTGGTGGATTCAAAGCTTGTAATTTGGTTGGTGTGGAGAGTAGTAGAATATATTTGCAGAGAGGCGTAACCAAAATGCCACCTTGATCTTTGATTATTAAGAGATCATCTAGCTCTAACAAATATTGCTAGCATAAAACTTGACAAATTTTTGAATCTGTATAGAACACTGGCACGATTTCTATCAGATGTTCAAGCTTTCTGTTAGAGTTAGACACACAAAAACAAGGCAATTTAAATTGTCACTTCTCACTGGATCAGATTAGGCTTAAACCTTTATGTGAAAAATTGCTATAAGATATATATGAAGCTTTGGGATTCTCTACATTGGATTAGATTAACCACAGGCCTAAACTGCTTACATGATTATGCTTTTATTTGCAGTCACATTTCAAATGTCTTAGGGTGAGAACTTGTCCTGAGTAGGAATTATCCTCAAGCTTGTCTCATATCAATTCTACATAGTTTTAAAGGGAGAATTGGAATGGATAATACACTACAGAAACATAAAGCAGATCCAAAGAAGTAAATAAAACCACTGACAAATGGCTGTAAGAGTCTTTTAATTCCCTTTTGCTCCCTTATCAGAACCATATTCCAATACCAATAGTGTGGCTTGATAGTTATTTGACCTTCATCTTTCTATAGATCAGTATTACTGCTTTTTAGGTATCACGAGAGGTTTCCCATTGAGAACCAGGGGACCTTGATTGAGATAAAAGTCTCAGGCATCTGGGAGGTGGAAAGACAAAGATGCAAGCATATCTTATAGTCTTTAGAAAGTTTTGGAATTCAAGCTTCAAAGTTCAAGCTGAGAAACCTAGACTAGTGGGTCTGAAAAGAGATCATAAGCCAGAGGGAGGTGTAATGAATGGGAAGTGAAGAGAAGCAAATGAGTGTCTAGGCAATGGCTGTAAGTAAAGATATACTATTTGCCGTTCATTGTTATTGACACCCAGGGCAAGAACCATGGGGGATATAAATAAGCTTAAATCTAGAGAATTAAGGCCAAAACTCAGAAAATGGAGATGTCATTGGAACTCAAGGTAAGTTTTGGGAGATCGTCCTACATTTGATGTCTTTCCATGATATTCATGGGGAAATTCCAACACTAAGACAGAAGTATGCATAAGTGTCTTAAAAAGTAGAATTTAGAACTTGAGATGTAAATTTAGAAATTATTCATATAAAGATGATAGAAGACATAGGAATAAATGACATTGAGTGGACAGGGAAAAATCTATGATATTTTATTTCTCTGTAATAGCATATAGATTATATATTTTAATCATTTGAGTATGGCTAAAAAAAAAAAAAATCCCTAACCTTTGGTTTAGGGATTAACATAGATATATAGTCCTCCACACACTGGGAATTCTTTGGTCCTACCATAGGATTAAACATCCTTATATAATACAGAATGGACGTATACCAAATTTTAAAACTTAACTACAAAATTTGATACTAAACGAATATTTAGAGTTTTTTTTTTTTTTAACATATTGGTGCATGTTATATGATCAGAAAAGAGCAACACTCTGCTTTTACTGTGTTACAGAACAATAGATGAGCTCAAGATGTATTCTGTGTGGTAAACTCATGGGATTTTTCAGAGCACCATAAAAGCTTTTTATTGTACACTCCAATGCTGTCATCTGCAGTTAGCTAACAAATATGATAGGTTTTTAATATAATCCACCCGTCTTTACCAGTGCTCCTTGTATGTTACGTCATTTTTCTGTGGGCCAAGAGTTTGTTTTCCCCAGATGGCCTTCATGAAGCTGCTGACAGCACTTCTGACTGAGAAACTGCACAACAGCAATCTTCCAATTCATTTAGTAGTACTGACAAAGAGAGAGCTGTTGATATCCTGATGCAAAAGCACTCTATCAGGCATTACATAGTGTCTGTGTTCTCAGCATGTTTTGGGTGTGATAAGTCATAGCACATGCTTTTTGACATCTTTCTGCTTTTCACTGCCGTGTAGAGTTTCCTGCAGTTGAAATCAGGGTGACAGAATGTAAAGAGCCAACTGTGACATCATCAGCAACTGGTAGCAGTCACTGTATCATAAATAATACTTTGCAGACGTGTAAAAAAAATTAAGTTGTGAAAAGTTCACAACAATTCCTTTGAAGAAAATTTCAAATCGACGGTTTCACTAATTTCCACACACTGATTTTACCCAAGCCATGACAATGTGCAGAAATATCTGTGATGTTTTACATTGATAAGTCAAAGGAAAAAGAGACTTGGTAAGTATGCACAGTGAAAGAATTGGGGATTTTGTTTTTAGCAAATTAAAAAAGTCGTGGGTTTTTTTTTTTCTTAGAAATAGTTTCCTCTTTAAAGCGAGATCACGTATCAACGACTATAGGTCCCACAAAGCAATGGGTGGCACTGCATACGAGATGACTCTGCTGTGGATGGAATGTCTCCTGATTCTGATTACGTCTTGGTATTAATAAGGTCGGCAGCTGCAGCAATCTGTTCAATTTTATGCAAATTAGCCCTGGCCCTCTGGCTTCTGGCTAGTGGCCAAAGGAGTCTTTGGCTGGGCAAAGTTTGGGTTTATGCTTTATTCTCCTGCTGCACAGGTTTATTGAATTATCTCTATTTATTTAAAGCAGAACAGTACAAAGCAATTCTGCATCTTGGTCAACTTTGTGATGGCTAAATCGTGTGGGATTCCCCTCCCACCCACATGCTAGTTTGAATCATTGAATACGTGAATCATTGATTATGTCCCTAAAGAATAAGAAAGGTTCACTCTTTTCATTGCTTTCTTTACTAAGAAGGGGCTCAAAGTGGTTTCTCCTCCCTGTACTATTGAAGGCCTGTGAAATCAAATCACGCAGGAATCTTGTAACTGATATTGCAAATGTTCCCTAACTGGTGCTTAATAGGGGAAACTATTTGAATTAGAAAGCTTGAGTTATATCATATTTTTAAAGAAATGGGTGAAGATTATCAAAAGGTACAAACCTCTAGTTGTAAAATAAATAAGTCCTCAGGATGTAATGTACAGCATGGGGATTATAGTTAAAAATACTGTATTATATGTTTAAAGGTTGCTAAGAGTAGATTTTTAAAATTCTCGTCTAATATAAAAAAATGTGTAACTATGTGTGATGATGGATGTTAACTAGACTTATTGTAATGATCATTTTGCAATATATACATATAACAATTATTACAGTGTAAACCTGAAATTAATATAATTGTTATAAATCAATTATCTCAATAAAAATATTTGAAAAGTATACATGTCTATTATTTCCAACCATGTGTACTTAACAACCCAAAATAATCTAGCAAGCTGTCGTCAGATATGTATTTTATGCTGTTTTTATGCATCTAAATAATGATCTATAATTATCATCTCAATTTTATATACTTGCTATATAAAATGTTAAAAATAATTTATTATCATCATGTATGAATTAATTATTCCCTTTACAAACTTGCTTACAGTAAAATTAATTGATGCAGCACACTGATTTTTCACTGAAGAGTATGTAAAGGAAACTGAGTCCAGCTCATATTTTAATACTGAAACATCAGAATTAATGAGGTTATAGTAAAATCTAAAAACGTAGTTCCCAGCCATCTACAGTTCACTGATTTTAAATGCAGTGAAGACATATGAAATATGGCTTGGAACCCATTTCTGAACTTGCTTTACATTTTTTTTGTTAATTATATTTGTGATCCTTCTTGGTTTTCATAATCTCACAGCGTTCATAAATATTATCAAATATTTCATAGGGCACTTGGGATATGGGAATCCTATATCCTATTTTATCAACTAAGTCATCTGCAGTCATATTAAAAGCCACAAAAAATGTAGAGATAGCACCCACCATTTTCAGCTACTTGTACTAAGATTTCAGCATTAGATTGTTCCTTCTTCCTGTTAATCTAGGCTCTTATGGGCCTTCTTTTATTTTAAGCACAGATTCAGCTGACAGCCAGCACTTGTTCTGGTTTTGAATCAAATTCTGGCAGTGTTCCCAGAATATGAACCAGTTGTTTCTTTTACACACTTTCTCATTGTCCCCCTCCATCCCAACTGCTTTCAAAGCAATATGCCATAACCAAACTTACACTTGCTTTAATGAGAATTAAAGTGTGTGAATCAAAGCAGTGCTTCCCATGTGGCCACTGACTACCTCTGCGGTCAATTAAAACAGTTGATACACAATGTAGTAAAAGAGAAGAGAAAAGTGTGCAAAAGGCATCTCCTCTTTCAAACTAAAGCATAGAAATTATGTAGTTTTAAAGTTTTCTCTGAATTATTCATCACCCCTACCCCCTTATTTTAGCTATTTTAAGCCTGATCTAAATATTCTTCTAATTATTCTCACTGGAACTGATAGCATTTTTCTGATCATGACCAATACCTTATTTAATTTCCCACTCTATTTATTGATAAAATGTGTCTTTAGTAAAACATTATTCCTGCTATTATGGTGAAGTATACTATAATCCATGTCTATTTTAGACCCTATTCAATGGAACTACTTTCTAATGTTCTGAGAAGATGTTTTCATTTCAGGCATTCATAGGCAAGCATTTCGAAGACAATGTAATAGTGGGGCCCTATGGAAATCTGAATATTTACCTCCATGCTATGATATTAATCATTATGTGAAGTAAGAAGATTTTAGGCTTCTAATACTTTTACATTGTAAAATATCACAACCTAATTTAGCTTTCAAAAATGCTGATTTTAGAATGTTTATATTTACAAAAACAGAAAAGTAAATAATATAAATGTGTAATAAAAGGATTGGTTAAATAAGTTATGGAACATTTAATATATGATCATATAGACATAAAACTAGAGACATAGAAAGACCAGAGAATTTTACAAATTTAAATAGTATATTAGTTTTCATTTTCACACACGATTGATTCGCATGCATGTAACAGGTTTGCATATTTAAACTCTGCTCCACAGATAGAAAATAAATATTGCATTGCTTCTTTATTTTCTATAACTGATCTAATTTCCTCATGATTTCTCATGCTATTGGGCTGGACATGAAAGATGGAAATAAATTAACTTGTTAATAACAGTCAGGTTTTTCCAGTTTAATATCCATTTGAAAGATCAAGTATCTTCTGGGGAAACTGTTTTTGGAATTTCCCAATATTCTCTCACATGCCCAAGACCACTAAAGACTTTCTAGCTATTGAGGAAAAAGTTCTCCTTTACTCGAAATAGCCTTTCACCTACGCTAATTTCTGCACTTCAATTCTTCCTGCCTTCGTTCTGGCATTTATCAAGGAAAGACATCTCATCTACTCCCATGGAATTTCATTTTGGTATCTACTATTCATGTTTATGGCCTTGGCTACTCACGTCTAGTTTCAAAGTCCCTGATCACCATGGCTTCTTTCTCCATGCACCTTGGTTCCGCTGGTCCCTCAGCCAATCTTATAATTGTGTCTCTTCAAGGAGATTCACTGGGATTTATGGACTTCACTGGGATTTCACTGGGACTTTTAGCCTTCCAAAAGCCATGGGAAGCCAGAAGTCTGCGTCAGGCTCACTTCCTTTGTCAATGCTATGTCAGTGTCATGCTGCTATCCATTTACCTTGTTAATTGTGGTACCAAACTGGAGTTGGACTTCTTCTAGTAGCTTGCATATCTTATTTGCCTAGGGTAGAGCTCCAATGTTTTCATAATCATCCCATACCTGTTTGTATGGTTCCAAGGCATCTACCTTCAAGGGAAGTCTAAAGTGGGAGGAAAATAAAATGCTAGCACCCGACTAATTTTTCTTGCCTCTTCTTTTCTTCTTTCTGAACTACTCTAGGCCAAAAGAGGAAGACTTTATAATTTCTCTTCCTCTTTAGAAGGAGCATTCCCTCTTCCTCAGGGTCATTAAAGCTCACCTGTTTGCCTTAATGCTAGAAAAACCATACTCCCTATACGAATAGGTGCTGTTCTTAAAATCAATATAGTAAGACAGTTAGGAACTAGAGATTATTAAAAACACATAGTTTACATTAAAAATTCATTAGCCTGGTTATATAGAGGCATATTTACATATACATTTATATACATATGTAGAAACATGTATGCACATACACTTATAACATGTTGATATATCATGAAATGCACAATATAAAGCATATTTATGTATATTTTATATTTTATAAAATACAAAAATGTATTATTATTTAATCTGAGTGGTAAGATTTTAAGCAATTTATTTTTCCTGTGCTTTTTAAAGTATTCAAAATTTTCTAAAACTGGTGCATATTATCATATAATAGAAATAATTTATCAAGTAAGAAAATGCATATTTGCAAAAACATTAGTACCTCAGTTTAAGAATTTGGTCTAATTTGAGTAGCATTTGCCATGATATTTAAACTCTTTATAGTAAAAATGTCAATAGAAGAATCACTTCAAAATCTAATTTAAAAGTTGCCAGGAGCTTAAATGTTTAAGCAATTCCTCAGCATATGTATACTGAGTTGTTTATAATAATTTACATTTGCATTCTACATTTTGCAAAGGTAGCCCTTGTTTTCCATTTGAAGACTGAAGCTCTGGGTAGTGACCTATAGATGATATTTGGAAGTTTCTCTCTCAATCCTCCTGGCAGGGGCTAAATATAAGGATTAATAGAATCACGTGGGTTTGGTTTTAACCATTAAAACCAATTGTCAAGAATGTTAAGTGATGTCTACCAAAGCTACCAACAGCTGATCTGCATGTGGAGTTCTGGATGTTCAGCTTCTTCAGTCTGAAAATTACAACACAGTTTGTCATCTTACACCTCTATACACACACACACACACACACACACAAACACTTAATTGGATCAAGACCTCTAAGTACTCCAGTCTTGAAACCAAATAGCCCCAATGTAAAGCTTTCCTTTTCCATTTGTTCCTCTTGGACTGATAACTTACTTCTGTACTACCAAAACAAACATATACTATGTATAAATTGTAGGTTGAAAACATTTTTAACAGACCTCTCAAAATTTGAAATTGAGCAAATCTAATATGCATATTAAAACTTAAGTTTGGTTTATTATATTTAATCATTTATTTTTAATAGAAGTGTAGCTAATTCTAAACTTACTTAAGAGCTAAGTCTCATGAAAGGTCTCTGAAGTCAGGCCGAATGATGCATTTATGGATAGTAAATAAAAGTACTTAGCAATGTTGAAGATAAAGAATATTCGTATTCTCTAATTTCAGTAAACATTAAAATATGTAGTGCTCTGCCCTATAGACATCGAGCAGAATATTACACTCTTCCATGTTAATTAAAATTCTAGTGTTTGAAAACACAACATTTTCCGGAATTATTTGGAAAATCACTTTATTGAGTTTTTGCAGATCATCTGAATATTCTATAGAAAACCATTTCTGTGAGATAGTATGGAGAGGGGGAAGTAAAAATTAATGTAGTTTGTGAAAAAACAAAGCTTAATCTTAAAAAGTTTAGCCTTTTACTTCAGTGTTCATCATTGGTTATCTGGCATTTTAAGCACTGTGTTAAGTGGAATGATATTAATCTGAATCCAATATATGCGCTATTATTCGGACAAGGTTTTTTTTCTTTCGGTTTGCAATCTCGAAAATAAGTCTATTATTCTTGGGTGGTCACTACAGAGATAGCTTCAAGCATACAAAAAATAAAAAGCATCATGAAATATGCCAGTATATTAAATTAACATCTTGCAAAAGCCCCTCTCCCAAATCCAGATGCTTTTATTGCTTTTGACAGACTGTAGGCGGTAAAGTTTTAACTTTAAAGAAGGGGCTTTCTGTTTCTGTTTTCAAGTTTAAAATAATGAAAGGAAAACACACCGAAATTCCCACATTATTAAATAAAACATTTAAGTGGCCAAGGGCCAATTATTGTCACGCCATGAACAAATGCCTTATGGTAATATGTTCCATAACTGTTTGCTAAAAACTACCAATTTTAACACATTTGCACATGATTAGACATTATAAAAAGTTGCTTATTGGAGCCAGTGTCATAACACTGTTACTCATGCCCAAGGGGAGGGAAGCCTCAGTGCAAACCTGAACAAGAAAGGTGGTGTGAAATAAGTTCCACGTTGTGAAAACAGATCCTAAGTAGATTTGCCAAATAGCTGACTCCACTTCATGGTCAGAAGTTCATAACATCAGCATCAGGAGACTGTGCAGGCCTAAGAAAATGTTAACTGAAGAATTTTCTAAGCAATTAAAGTATGTAAAGATGGGTTATTAAAATTAAATTTTTGAAGAATATATTTGACCCTAGAAATCTTATTTAGAAAAAAAGTGCTTTATGGAGAGAATTTGGCTTGGCTTTATTCAAGTGAACACATCTAAAAGAAAAAAAAAGAATCTTCTATTATGTCTTACAATTAGTATCTTAAAGGGCTAAACAAAGCAAGAAACATTTTTCAAATTGTAATATAATTAGAAGTTATAGGACTTCATAAAAACCAAAACGATAGAATAGTAGAAATTAATCTAGCCATCTTTGGGGTTTCTTGGATCTCAGCTGCATAACTATAATCTCTGCTTTCACCATC
>NW_011888786.1:19003931-19007063 GCF_000151845.1 Pteropus vampyrus | reverse complement strand
TTTTTTTCTTTCGGTTTGCAATCTCGAAAATAAGTCTATTATTCTTGGGTGGTCACTACAGAGATAGCTTCAAGCATACAAAAAATAAAAAGCATCATGAAATATGCCAGTATATTAAATTAACATCTTGCAAAAGCCCCTCTCCCAAATCCAGATGCTTTTATTGCTTTTGACAGACTGTAGGCGGTAAAGTTTTAACTTTAAAGAAGGGGCTTTCTGTTTCTGTTTTCAAGTTTAAAATAATGAAAGGAAAACACACCGAAATTCCCACATTATTAAATAAAACATTTAAGTGGCCAAGGGCCAATTATTGTCACGCCATGAACAAATGCCTTATGGTAATATGTTCCATAACTGTTTGCTAAAAACTACCAATTTTAACACATTTGCACATGATTAGACATTATAAAAAGTTGCTTATTGGAGCCAGTGTCATAACACTGTTACTCATGCCCAAGGGGAGGGAAGCCTCAGTGCAAACCTGAACAAGAAAGGTGGTGTGAAATAAGTTCCACGTTGTGAAAACAGATCCTAAGTAGATTTGCCAAATAGCTGACTCCACTTCATGGTCAGAAGTTCATAACATCAGCATCAGGAGACTGTGCAGGCCTAAGAAAATGTTAACTGAAGAATTTTCTAAGCAATTAAAGTATGTAAAGATGGGTTATTAAAATTAAATTTTTGAAGAATATATTTGACCCTAGAAATCTTATTTAGAAAAAAAGTGCTTTATGGAGAGAATTTGGCTTGGCTTTATTCAAGTGAACACATCTAAAAGAAAAAAAAGAATCTTCTATTATGTCTTACAATTAGTATCTTAAAGGGCTAAACAAAGCAAGAAACATTTTTCAAATTGTAATATAATCAGAAGTTATAGGACTTCATAAAAACCAAAACGATAGAATAGTAGAAATTAATCTAGCCATCTTTGGGGTTTCTTGGATCTCAGCTGCATAACTATAATCTCTGCTTTCACCATCGCATGGAGCTCTCCTGTGTTTCATTGTCTTCATATGACTGTCTCTTATAGGGACATCAGTCATATTGGCTTAGGAGTTTACTCCAGTATGACACTATTTTAACTAATTACATCTGCAGCGTTCTGATTTCCAAATAAGGTCAAATTCTGACGTACTTGTGTTTAGGACACCAATCCACTTTTTTAGGGGGGCAGAATTTAACCCATAACAGTTAGTGTTTGTGGAGTCAAATATTTACATTGATCAATGATAAATAATAAACTGACAGAATAATTTTTATAAGGGAGAAATATTAATTCATAACATTAATTTATATAATGTTAACATTGCACAAGTGTTAAGCACACATTTTAAAAAATTGCATCCCTAATTAAGGAAAAAATATTTTTAGATTTGGTTGACGGCAAATGTTTAAAAGCTTTGTTATTGAATTTAGATTCCTGAGAAGAATTTCTGAGCATTGTTGATCTGATAAAGTTCTCTACAAGGTAAATTCTAGATACTTAAAGCTTCTAAATCTCTAAAAGTTGGGTACCTCACAAAATTGTAGCCATACAGGTTGTAAGATAAAAGCAGTATTGGCTTTAAAGCATAGTCCTAACTCTGTCACTGATTAAGTAAATCACATAACTGTTACCTGAGTTTCTCCATTTATAGAACAGAGACTCTAAAACTGACCTCATTCAGTTATTGTAAATCTAAAATAAGGTAATGTATGTAAAAGAGTATAAATAGTACGGCTGAATGTCATAAACTGTTATTTGTACAATATAGTTAATTAACTCCAATATCCCGAAATGTGTCCTATTAGCTATGCTGGAGGAAGACTCAAAGGACTGAATTATGAGATACCCAGCTGTCGTCACCTCATGGAGCCTTCACTGCGTTCAGATACTATTCCCGTGGTTTCAGCAACTGGAATCTTATTTGAAAAAGTAGATATTCTCTTTATCCCTCCTTTTTTCAGATATAAATATCATAAGTTTAAAAGTGAATCTTTAGGGAAAATAATTAGGAGTTATTATAGAATACATTATGTCAAAAAGCCCCATTGACTGTTTGAATAAATTTGGGGGGCAAACTTTTTATTTTCGTTTTTATTTTTATTTTTTAATTATAGTTGACCTTCAATATTATTTCATATTAGTTTCAGGTATATAGTCTAGTAGTTAGACACATATAATTTACATAGGGATCCCCCTGATTAGTCTGGTACCCAACTGGCATTCTATATAGTTTTTATAATATTATTGACTATATTCTCTACACTGTACATTAAATCCCCGGGACTACCAATTTGTACTTCTTAATCCTTTCTTTTTCACTCAGCCCTCAACCTTCTCCCATTTGGCAACCATCAGTTTGTTTTCTGTACCTATGAATCTGTTTTTGTTTTGTTTGTTCATATAATTTATTTTTTAGACTCCACATATAAGTGAAATCATGTGGTATTTGCCTTTCTCTGTCAGACTTATTTCACTTGGCATAATACCCTCTAGGTCCATACACGTCATAAATGGTAAGATTTTATTCTTTTTTTATGGTAGAATAATATTTCATTGTATATACATACCACTTTTTCTTTATCCAATCATCTATCGATGGGTACTTAGGTTGCTTCCTTATTATGGCTATTGCAAATAATGCTACCATGAACATAGAGGCGAATATATCTTTTAAATCAGTGTTTTGAATTTCTTCAGATAAGTACTCAGAAGTGGAATTGCTGGGTCATAAAGTTGTTCTATTTTAATTTTTTAAGGAACCTCCATATTGTTTCCCACAGTGGCTGCACCAATTTGCAATCCCACCAAAAGTGCACAAGGGTTCGCTTTTCTCCACATCCTCACCAATACTTGTTGTTTGCTGATTTATTTACGATAGCCATACTGACAGGTGTGAGGTGATATCTCATTGTATTTTAATTTTCATTTATCTAATGATTAGTGATGTTGATCATCTTTTCATGTGTATTGGCCATCTGTATGTCCTTTATGGAAAAATGTCTATTCAGGTCCTCTGCCCATTTTTTAATCTGATTTTTTGTTGTTGTTGTCGTTGGTATTAAGTTATATGAGTTCTTTATAAATTTTAAATATTAACCCCTTTTCAGATATATCATGGGCAAATATTTTCTCTCATTCAATGGATT
>NW_011888786.1:19003083-19003881 GCF_000151845.1 Pteropus vampyrus | reverse complement strand
TATGAGTTCTTTATAAATTTTAAATATTAACCCCTTTTCAGATATATCATGGGCAAATATTTTCTCTCATTCAATGGATTGTCTTTCATTTTGTTGATCGTTTCCTTTGTTGTGCAAAAATATTTTAGTCTGATATAGTCCTATTTGTTTATTTTCTTTTGTTTCCCTTGCCCAAGGAGATAAATCAGAAAAAAAAAAAAATTACTAAGAGCAATGCCAAAGAGTTACTGCTTATGTTTTCTTTCAGGAGTTTTATGGTTTCAGGTCCTACATTTAAGTCTTTAACCCATTTTGAGTTTATTCCTGTATATGATGTAAGAGGTGGTCTAGTTTTATTTTTAGCATGTTTATTTGTTCCTTTTTTTTTTTTTAATATCATTTATTGAATGGACTGTCTTTACTCTATTGTATATTCTTGCCTCCTTTGTCGCAGGTTAAATAACCATGGGTTTATTTCTGGGCACTCTATTCTGTTCCATTGATCTATGAGTCTGTTTTTATGCCAGTACCATGCTGTTTTGATTATTATAGGTTTGCAGTATAGTTTGATGTAAGGTAATATAATACCTCCAACTTCATTCTTCTTTCTCAAGGGTGGCTATCCAAGGTCATTTGTAGTTCCATATAAATTTTAGAATTATTTGTTTAGTTCTGTGAAAAATGCTACTGGTATTTTGATAGAGATTGCATCAAAACTATTGATTGCTTTGGGTAACACTGATATTTTAACAATGTTATTTTTTCCTATTTATGATTATGGCATTTGCTTTCATTTATATGTATTTTGTTCAATTTCTT
>NW_011888786.1:18980131-19002112 GCF_000151845.1 Pteropus vampyrus | reverse complement strand
CCTCAAAAATATGGCTAACCATTTAATTTCTCTAGTTGAGGTTTTAGAAAGCATAATTTTTTTATTTCAATAACTTGCAATTTACCCTTTTTAAAATAATTAGTGCTTTTGTGTCAAGAAATATTTGCTATCTAAGTTAAAATATATCTTCCTTATTTTTCTTTTCTAGATTTACAGTTTAGCTTTTATTTTAAGGTCTCTGATCTACCTCAAATTAATTTTTTAGTGAGGTGTAAGGCAAAAATTGTGGCTCCTCTTTTCTATAAATATATTTAGGGGTTTCAACACCATTTGTTGAAAAGAGTGTCTTTTCTGGACTGGATTATTTGGGGTGAAGTTCAATTGACCATATGTATGTGGATTTATGCTTAGACTCTTTATTATGTTCCACTAATTTGCTTCTCATTCCTTAGGCCAATACCATAGTGGTTTATTGTGGCTTTAAAATCTTTTAAAGAGTATAATTCTTCCAATTTTGTTCTCCTTCAAAATTATTTGAGCTATTTATGTGTTTTTGCATTTCCATGTAAAACTTAGAATCAGATTGCCATTTTTACCAGAAAAAAAAAAAAAAGACTGCTGGTATTTTGATTAAAATGTATTCGATTTAGTTAATTTTGGGAAAGATTGGCATCTTAGCAATATTAAGTATTCCAATTAATTAGCATGTTATAAATCTCCATTTATCTTGATGTTATTACTTTATCTCCAAGATTTTTGTAGTTTCAGTGTAGAGGTCTTGCGCATTTGTCTTTTTTTCTATCTAATAGTATATAAAAATGAGAATGCATTATGGCTAAGTTGAACTGGTGTCTTTATCGTATCTTTAGTATTTTATATTTTTTATTGCTGTTATATGATTTTTCAAATTCTATTTCCTAGTTGTTTGTTACTATGTATAGAAATCCTTATACATTACTAGTTGCTAGTATATAAAAATTCATATACATTTTGAGTTTATTTGTTGCAAAATTGCTAAATTTCTCAGGATTTTCTGTATAATAGATCATGCTATGTGAACATTTCTTCTTTCTTTTCTACTTTTTATAACTTTTTTACTTCTTTTTTTTGCATATGTCACTGGTTAGTATCTCTAGTACAATAGTGAATAAAACGTGTTATTTTCTTCTATCAAAAGCTATTATTTAGTATTTTTTGTAATGTGTATATGCTGCTGACAATTTTTCTTAACTTTAATTAATCTGAAAATTTCTTTATTTCACATTAAATTTTTTTGAAGAGTGTTGTTTTTTCAGGGTAAATAATCCTATTCTGATACGTTTAGTTTTTCTGCATTTTAAATATATTATTCCTTTTTCTTATGTTCTTTATTATTTCTAATGAGAGGTCAGCAATATTTTTATTCGTTGTTTTCTTTTATTTACTTTGTCCTTTTCTTCAGGCTGCTCTTAAAATTTATTTATTCATCTTTCATATTTAGCAATTTGACTATACTATGTGGACCTGTGGTTTTCCCTGTATTTGTCCTACTGCTACTTGTCTAGCTCCTTGTTTATTTGGGATAGTGTTTTTATCAAAAGTGAAAAAGTTTGCCCAATATTTATTAAAATGTATTTTCTGCATCATTCTTTCTCTTCTCACCTTCTGGGACAACAATTACATAAATGTTAGGTAAAATTTTATATTAACTCACAAGTCATTGATTGAGACTGCGGTTTAATAATCTATAATCAATCTGTGCTTTGGTTTATATGACTTTTGTTTATATGTCTTAAAGTTTATTGATATGTTCTTAATCTGATGTTAATTCCATACAACTTTTTGTTTCATATATTATATTTTTCACTTCAGTAATTTTCACTTGGTTCTTTTTTATATTTTCCAAATATACCCTATCAATCCTCCTCTTTTTACCATTTTATCACTACTTTCCCCTAGGTTTTATAAAATATTTATCAAAAATATTTTAAAACCTTTATTTGCCAATTCCAACATGTTTACATTAATTAATTTTTTTTTCTTAACTATGGTTCACATATTTCTGTTTCACTGCATATGTAACAATTTAAAAAATAATGTACAGAACATTTTTTTATTATGATACATTGTAGAGATTATTGATTATATCCTCGTTCTCTGAAGAATTTTGTTCTAACAGGCAGTTAAATTACTGACACATGAACTTGTAAGATACTTGATTTTACGCTTTATAAAATTGGGTCTTTGGTTTTGATTATAGTCCTAGGTGAAAATCCCCTATTCCTGAAATACAGTTTTTACTTCTAGAGTGTAATCCTTCCAAGTTTTCAACAGAAAAGTCCAATGTGCTTACCAAGCCTCTCTAATTTGGCAGGATTCAGACTTCAAATTCTGTCCCAGTAGGAAGTTGCTGAAAAGTTTGGTTAGTTCCCTTGGACTCCTTGAATTTTTGCCCAACTATGCATAATTTAGGGGGGAGCCATGAATTTGAAGGAGACAGATGTACATACGTTTTGTGGCTCTCTCTTCTGTAACTACTCTTTGTCCAGAATTGATGATTATTATTTGTGGGAGGACTGGCTCAACAAAAACTTTTCCCCCATAACAGGAAACAGAAGCTCTGGGCCAATTACTTGGAAACCTGTTCTTTTGATTCATAAGGATTCAGAGAGAATATGTACTGTCTAGCAAGAGATTGTTCTATACTCTCCTTTTATATTTGTGCAGCTTTAAATTAATCTTTTTAAAATATTGAGCTTACTCTTAATATTTTACTTAAAAAAAAAATTCTACTATTTAGAAGTCATGTTTCCAGTCTCAGGATTAGTTTTCAGTTTGGGACACAAAATTGTTTTTTAAAATCTGATTTTTCTAATTGGGTATTTCACAAAAATCATATTGTAGCAGAACCTGGGGAATGTTGCTTATTCTCTCTTATACTTCAAGGCTTAGCAATAGTGACCAATCTTCTTCTCTGGATTAAAATTTTCAAAATTGGCTGCCGATTAACCACAACAAAATGCTTATGTGTTCGTAGCAAAAATTGAAATCTAACTAGAGGTGCTTTGTCACAAACTGTTTCACAACGATTTGAAAAAAGAATATGTTAAATATAGAATATAAAAGAGTTAACTGATATGAGTGGTTTATCATGGCCACAACTCAATTTTACATATACACATAAAAAATAAAATGATCAAAGGACTCCCTTACATCCTACTACTCCTAAAGTAATATTGGCCTTGGTCAGGAAAAATACAAATATAAAGTGCAATTAAACTGTTTGCTTACTTATTTACAGCCATGACTGTGAACTGTATGGCATAACTCATTTATATGCATATATCAAATACATGATATTTGTGAAGTCATCTCATACCATCAACAAAAGTAAGTGTAGTTAAATACCATCCTATAATTTACTTTGAGGTTCATGTAAAGAGATAGTTCTCTTTTATAAACTCCTTCCTATAATATTGACCAGTATGCTATTAATTTTATTTTTAATTTTGCAAGCTCTGTTTCTAATAACAGAAGTTATAGTCATTCAAGAAAAAATTTTTAAGGCAATAAATTCACAGACACTTTGAAGTTAAAAGTTAAAAAACAGTTCTCAATTTATGAAGTTGATAGCGTCCTAAGGAGATAAACTAAATGGAATTTGATGGCTCTAATAGATGCTTGTGCATCATGTTATGGAAACGTTAAGTTTGTATGGATACTACACTTTAAAATGTATTTGTTGTGTAGTATTTTAAACATAAAAAATGTAGATTATATATTACCAACACCTTTTTAGCTATCGTTTATTTATTGGAAATTTCTAACATATGAGTCAAATTTTTAAAATAAATACATTACAGTAACCTTGAACTCACTTTTGTGTTCCCTTTTTACTCCTTTTCCCTGAAGATAGTAAGTACAGGGAAAGCACTGTATTGCTTCTCTGAATGTTTTTGAAACTCTAACTATATATGTTTACATCAAGGAACAACATATACTCTGGCCTGCCATTTAAAAAAAAAATCGCAACTTATTTTATTATTCAACATTATATTCGAGAGATTAAACTATTGATACATAATACTTCAATCATTTTCACTGCTGAAAGCATTTAGTTGTGTGAATACACTATTGTTTACTAATGAGTTTTCCAGTTTGTGAATATTTAGTTGCTTCCAGTTTTGTGCTATTTCAAGCAAGCCATTATGAACATTCTTAAATATGACTCCATGTCTATAGTTCCAAGACTAAAACTGTCTCTAAGGTATTTATTTGAGTGTGAAATTGCTGTGTTTCAAGGAATGCAAATTCTCAACTTTACCAGATATCACCAAAAATCTTCAAATTTGTTGCAACAATTTTTACTGCCACTGGGTGAGTATAAAACTATACTTTTCCCCTACATTTTATAATATTTGTATTGTCAGACTTTTAAATCTATTTGGCATCGTGATACTTAATGTGAATTATGAGGTTATTAATCATTTAGGATTCTTCTGTAAATTTCTGATTTATGTTTTTTTTGCCCATCTTTAAATAAATTAGGTATTTCTTTTTGATTTTTAGGGTTAGGTTGTTTTATTTGTTTTCTAAATCTCAATATCAGGATTGAACAATTGACAGCACATGTAGAGAAAAGTATACTCAAAACAATTTTTTGCAGAGCATGAGTAGAATGTCAAAATCCCACTTATATTTCAATTTAAGGAAGAAATTGTACATACACATGCACACACAAACACTTTTTAGATCACTTTTTAGAATGTAGGCATATCTATAAAAATAAAAATTGGTTTATTTGTATAAGTCATAATACACAACAGATCTAGTAAGAAAACAAATTTGACTGTTTTTAGCATGTAAAAGAAGCAGATTAATCATGGGCAATACTAGGAAGAAGAGACTAGATAATGGTTTTCTAGCCCGAAGGTATACAAACCCAGACAGGAATTTGATGTAATCACTTTTGCTTTGTTGTCCATTCATATCTTTTTCTGCTCCTCTATAATTTGAAATCTTCTGACATTTCACCTTTTCTGGTTCATGTTGGATTAAATCTCTGAGTTTAGCCTTTGTGCCTCACTCCAGTGATCATTGAGCTATATTGCTGTTAGGTGTCAAGAGAAAAAATGCGTGAGTCGCACTAATGTGAGAATTACTGATTACATTACAAAGTTGTTTATATTTTATAAAAGAATATGAATGACTGGTCAAACTTAAAAGAAAGACAGGATATGTATCAAATAAAAGAGTGCTAGGCAGTAAACTAGTGTGTGTTTCAATTTTTAGTGCTCAGAGTCTATGTGAAAGAGACATAAATATACATACTCTTTCCATTGTGTCGAAACAAATTCAGGACACGTGTGTGGGAGGTTGGCAGTAGGGATCTGTCATCTGCCCATCAATTGCATTACTAGAGTGGGCTACACAAAATACCTCTCTCTTATTCTGAAGCATGTTGGTGCCACATGTCTTTCTGGTTCTCAAGGAGAGAATCCATCTCACCTTCCTGAGTATTCAGTTTTTGCCCCTTTTACATAACAGAATAACAGGGAATAAGAATTTGAAAAACATTTGGAAATTTTATTGACCATATTATATACCAATGACAAATTTTATAAATTAGAAATTATTTAAAAGCTAAAATTATTTTCAAATAATGAACCGTATAGGATATAAGTGCAGATTGAACAAATAACTAAATAAAACACACAATTTGAATGTCATAAGCATAGCTATCCATGAGAGTAAACATGGTTAGCTCAAATGTTGGCTATATGATAAAGTTAGTTTGTCCTTAAAGCTTTTTAAAAAATTATTTTAGTGAATTTGATTTTAGTGAGTAGTAGCTCCTTGAAGCTACTCAATTTTAGAAAACCCTAGGAAATTCAATTTAACTGAACTTTATTGTACGTTTACTCTGTAGTATATCCTGTTAGTCATTTTGGAGTGTAAAATAGAGGTGCAGAGTTCCTCCCTTAAGTTGCTTGCAGCAAAACAAATCTTTAAAGCAGGAGCAACAAATTCAAAGTCCTTAGGCAAGGCAGGTAAAATGAAGCAGATGGGAGTATAAAACCACATGGAATGTTTGGGACTGTGGTAAAGGAAGAGCAGAGGTAATCATCTGATGGATTAAACAGTGAGTTATTTAGCTCAAGCTCATTATTGCCATGTATAAATATAGATTCAATATTGTCAGATCTTGGGATTTTTTTCAAGAATATTTTGATATGAAATATAATTTTTCATCATCGACAACAATTTTATTTAAATTAAATCCTCCCCAAAAAACATGATTGCAGGTTGAACTATGGCATATAGTATAAAAAAATTAAAACCACAACTTTAAAGCATGTGCCTGAATATTCAGCTCATTTCAATGAGAATAATTAAACAGTCTCTTTCTAGGAACTACCAATCAATTGAAAACAATCTATAATATTTAGATTATTAGAACTGCTATGGATTGAATGTGTCTTCTCAAAATCCATATGTTGAAGTTCTAATCCCCAATGTGATAGTATCTGGATGTGGAACCTTTGGGAGGCTATTAGGTCATGAGCACAGAGTCCTCATAAATGGAATTAGTTCCATTATAAAAGACATGAGAGATGTAATCTCTCAGCCATGTTAGGCTACAGAGAGAAGATGACCATCTGAAAGCCAAGAAGATATTTTTGCCAAGAACTGTGCCCTAATCTTGGACTTCTAGACTCCAGAACTGTGAGAAAAACATTTATATTGTTTAAGCCACTCAGTCTATGATATTCTCCTATGGCCCCCAAGCTGACTAAGACAAGATCCAAAAAGTAAAAGAAAAAAATGTAAATAATAAATTGTTCTCTATCTTCATCATACTTTTTATTCAACAACATTTGCTAAACATGACCATTTCTTCTTTGTGAAGACATATTTTCTTACCTTGCCTCCAAATACTTTTTAACTACCCCTTCCCAGCTTTCTATGTGGCTCCATCATTCTAAATGATGTTCAGATTAGGCTATTACTTACCTTTGTATTTCCAATCTAAATTGCTCTTCTGTACCTCACATAAACATATATACACTTGGGCGTCTAACAGGTATCTTGTCCGAAAATCTACTCTTGGTTTTCCTCTAATCTTATTCCTCCTTCAGTCAGCTTCATCGTAGCAAAGGGTGTCAAACGCCTAATCCACTTACTTGTACAAGGTATAAATCTGAGATTCAGCTTCAGTATCTTCCTTTCAATTATGTCCATTTCTCTCAATTTTCTTCGTGGCCACACTAGCCCTATCTACCATCAACTTTCACCTAAAAAAGCCTCTCAATGTGTTTCTTTTAATTAATCTTTACACATTTTCATAATACAACCAAGGATCTTTTAAAATTATAAATATTATCATGCACTTTTGTACTTTAAAATCTTCTGTGGAATTCAACTTTCTGTGGAGAAAACTAACTAGAAAATATGTTGTCCTGAAGGTCAACAGAGAGCTACTTTAAGATTTTTAAAGTGCAATATTTTTAAAAATCCTAGTGAGTAGATGTGGGCTGATTCGAAAATAAATCCTCTAGCCCTGGCCTACACAAGTCTGAGCCAGCTGTCAAGTCAGAAACAAGTGCAACCTGTTGTCATTATGTTATCTGTTTCACCCAGAAATCATTTAAGAAGAGTAAATTTGCTGCCAGACCACACTTAATGCATTCCTGTTATGCAATGAGACTTATGCATCTTCATCCCTGCTAAGATTCCTGTTTTGCACAATCATGAAGGGCTTTTTAAATGTAGACAAGTATAAAGAATGGCATATGGAGGAAAATCAGAAAGGGCATAAGAATTAATCATTATGAGAGCTATTCAGTCTATTCTTTTAATAATATATAAGGCTAAGTTAGCACTGTACGCAGAGTACTTAAACACTGTGTCTCAGCCAAGTGCCTCATCGTTGATATAAAGTTTGATAAAGCAAGTCAATTTGGGAAATTTAATCTATATCAGTTAACAATAACAACGAACAAAATACATTTTTACTATAAGCTGTTCTGTACATATAGCCCTAGTATACATACATAGACAGGGATATATGTAAAAAAAGGCTTGTAGCAACACTGTAAGGACAAAATCTTGGCAATATCGCAATTGTCATCAATAAAAAAATAGCGACATGAGTTATGATAAAACAAGGCAGTTAAGTATTTACAATAATGAAGCATGTCTGCATGTATTTACCTGGAGAGATGTCCATAAAATAATGTAAATTAAGTGAAAGAAAATTGGTGTATATAACACAACCTAATTTTGATAAATAAACAACATATGTATGCATACATAAATATTTAGTATAAATATAAATGTGTTCAAGGATAACTATTTTCCTAAATGTGTTGGGCTTAGTAAGATGCAAGTATGAACAAAAATTATTCTTTCTCATAACTCCCTGTTGAACTATGTTGACTCTTTCTGAGAGCTGTATAGAATTTCAAGCCAGCCCCATAGCTTTTACAGTCCCTCTATGATAATTTTTGGAAGTCTTTTGACAATGGACAATTCTTATAAGTCAATCTGGGGGGAGGGGGGAGAAACAGAGAAAATTAATAGAAAAATGAGCAAAGTTCATTCTAAACATGCACTTTACAAAAGAGTATATCAGAATGGTCAATAAATATATCTGGTAAAGTTGAGTATATCTGTATTCCATGGACCAAATATTCTTAGGCCTATACCCATGAGAAATTTGTCAATGTGTTCACCTAAGGGCATATACTTAAATGTTCATAGTAGCATTCGCTGCACTAGCCAAACCTGAAAACTATCCAAATACCCGTCAACAGTAGATAGATTTTAGAAAAGTCTCAGCTAGAACTTAATCTACGGACAACTGTTGTAGACAAGTCAGAAATACTTAAATTCTTCAAATGAGCATTACACTTATCTGCTTCTCTGTCTCCATGATGTTTTATCATGCTGTTACTACTTCCTGCATCCCCCACTGTTCTTCCAGCCAGACAAATTCTATACAAACTTTAAAACTAAAATATTATTTAATTACTCCACTAAATATTTTCTGATGCAGCAAAAATCTTCTTATTACCTGAATTCTCACTATTTTTTATTTGTTCCACTTTAGGAAGTTGGAATTTAAAGAAGCTCCCGCCCCCACCCCCAATAAAAAAAAAAGTCCTCTTTTTATTTCTTGTCTAGTTATAAACTCATAACACACAAGGGTAGAATGATATCATATTCATTACTAATAATGACTACAATGACAGTTGAGGACTTAGCAGCAGTAGGCTTCTTAACACTAAATCCTAGAGTTATATTGACTTACTAACTCAGTTACAGATAGTATTAAACAAAAGTAGATCTCTGATGAATACATTTTCTACAAGCAGCTGGCTTCTATGAGAAGCAAGAGAAAGATTGAGATACTCATGCCCAGTTCTTTTCTCAAACTCACAAATCTAGTAACTCATTCTATCTCACTGGGGGAGGAGCATGGAGTGAAGCAATAATTAACAGTGTTAAGAAAAAATCTTACCTTACAGAAATCAGAGTTGTGGAGAATAAAGATTTCCCTAACAATAGAATTTGTCATATTTTAAGAGTAGAAGCATCATTAATCTGTTTTAACTCTAGATTATAAATTGTTCAGAGTAAAGAATTCATCTATTCATATTTTTGATACTCTCAATATCATAGTAGGGCTTTGCTGTTAATACACAATAAATAATACATTTAATGTATATATTATTTTTGTTTGTTCTACATTGGAAATATGGGAATCACATTCTGGAGAAACATTCAAAATTTAGAAAAATTGTTAATAAAAAATTTGAAGCCACCATAAATGACACATCTACTATACCTAAAATTTAAGAGATTATAAAAAGATCAAATAATTTAAAAATTAAGGAAGTAATTTTTTTAATTATGAATTATTATTATTAACAAAATGAATTCTATTTAAAATAGCTTTTTCTGGAACTTATCTACCTGCTTTACAAATTTAGTCAGTCTGTCTTTAAAATATTTATTATATTTTCCAATTTTGTACAAATAAATAAAAAATAATTGTAATAGATAATTTATGTGTTGTATAATGTTATTAAAGCATTTCCCTATTGCTGAACATTTAAATTGTGTTCAAGTCTTCCTATTTTAGGGAGTACTTTAATAATCTTTAATTTTGGAGAATTTTATCCTAAATATGATTTTCCACTAGTGGATTTAGTTAGTCAAGAGGAACGACTAACTAAATATGTTATTTTTACAACATATGCCTATGTCGGTTTTTAAAGAAGTTGCACAAAGTCATGATACCAGCAGCAATTTGAAAGTATCTATTATAAGTCAGCAGCATTAAATATTATAATTTTAACAATATTTTCTTAGTTTCATATGTCTAAAATTATACTTCGGGTTGTTGCTATGTGTATGGTACTTGATTACTATTGAGGATAAACATTTAAAATATATTTGTTTATTATTTATATTTCATTGAATTTTTTCTTACCTAGTCTATTGCTATTTTTTTTAATTTTCTTTAATTTGTTAATTACCTTTTTGTCACTTGAATTATTTTATATTTATTACACTAATCTTTTTGAAGCTTGTATATGGCTTCTCAAAGTGGAAAATTTATTGTATTTTGTACTGATTTTTAAGTAACTGAAAATATTACTTCTTTATGAAACAAGTATTATGTGCCAGAATGCAACATTTGTGTGAGTATTTAATGTTAAACAAGAAACTTTAATCAACTTTCCAGTTATGGCCCGTTGCTTCAGCTTGCTCTGAACCTTTGAGGTTGTAAGTTTGACTGCTCCTGACTTTATCAGGACTATAGGGGAAAATTTGAGGTACACAAACTCACTTCAAAAATGAGTTTAGTCCAAAATGTTAATTGAGTCTCCAAAACCAATTTAGTATTAAATCTATCTCTTCCCCAAGCTAGGCTTGCTTTGGACTGGAAATATGAAATGGAACAGAGTGGTGTTTCAGCCTTCTTCTGTTTTATTTTTCCTTTTCCTCCTTGTAGTGACTAGTTGTTTCTGAATTCTCCAAGGTGAAGGTTTGGAGAGGAAGAGCTCTAGGAAGAGAGGTAAGCTCTGAATCGATTAGGTATTATTTCCATCGGTTTTGTTCTCTCTGGACCTGGCCAGTATTTAAATATGACTCATTGTCTTGATGGGTAATTTTCAAGATTGTTGATAGGATTCAACAGCTCTTTTGGCCCCAGAAGATGTATTATATATCTAGTGGTCGCTTGTGACCCCTTTCCTCAGTTCTTAGTAAACTGGTTTTTACATCCATCTTCTTGCTTCTGGGGTTGTACTGTCCTTGCAGGGCCCACATGAGTTTCAAGGAAAACACTCAAGCATCCTCTGCCCTGACAAAGTCTCATAGAAGATGACAATCTTAATAAAGTCCCTGTATCCTAAACATACTGGCTGCTTTAGCTTTCTATGGAGTAAGTCTGGACCTAGACCTCTCGGTCTCCCAGCAGCAGAAAACATATTTCTAGCTTTTTGAGTCTTCCCAAGGAATGGCCCATTATGCTTGAGGTGTTTCAGACAAAAACTCCCTCCCTTTGTCCAGTTCTAAAACATTTTTTTTTAAAGTCTATACTGGAAATTTGTCTTACTTTTATTTCTGAAACTTATTTTATTGGCACCTCGGCCCAAAGTGAGAGAGGAATAGTTCTGTTGTATTTTAATATCCTGTGTAAGGCTTTCAAATTTATGAAGGTTTTGGTGAGAGTGTGTATTTCATTGGCCATTATATACAATCACAGACATTCAAGAAGCACATTCTATGTGCCAATAACTATGGGAGATAACAAGGACACCACCATGATTAAAACCAGATTTCTACCTCACTGTTATTTTTATGATTTTAAGGCAAAACAAATGTCAGGATAATAATCTAACTCTGATATATTGTTTTAACAATATTTAACAATAATATAACTTCTATCAGGAAAAAATAGCAAAGAAGCATCAGCATAATTTTGTTTCTTCTGCTTCATTTGATACTTACTTCTATGCCCTGATACTCATTTTGGGGGGTTAATGACCAAGGAAAATACGCTTCTTTTAAAATTTCTCTAATTATGATACTCCTTTTTTACTTTCAATGAACTTGAACTCGATATTGTATTAGGTACATGAAAACTTGGTTGGCATTTTTAAACATGATTTAGAGTTTTGAAAAGATCCAGTTTATACCAAATACGAGATCTTATCAGAAGCCCTGAAGGATATTCTGACCACACTTCTGGAAGACAGTGTAGAGTCATATAAAACAAATTAGGGATATTTACGTTACAGCAAAGCTTACTAATTCTTTAATTCTGTGACATTGGCTAGTTTACTAAACTTTCTGACTTAGAGTTTCTTCATCATTAAAAAGATGATGTTGAAGTTTACTTTACGAAGTTGTTTAGAGGATTCTGAGATAAAACATACACAATTCTTAGCATTAGACAATATGAGTTTTCTTTCTTATCTGTATATTTGAGTGTTACTCCATTAAGACTCATTTTTTTATACATATTTAATACTTTTTTTTCTAGCTGAAAACACTTTGAATCTTAAAAACTACTTTGGTTCTATAAGTACATATTTAAATATTCTATAAAGCAGTCCATGGATATTTAAATATTTTATAAGCACCAAAATATTAAGGCCTGGTACACCTGGGCAGGAAGCAGATGGGCAAGAAGGAGACAGGCCTTACCTTCTGCACTTTCATGAATTTATTGTGAATAATAAGAGTGTCAGTTGGATTTGGTCATTTTATCAGCATCTGTACTACATAAGAATAAATAAATGCATAACTTAAATTGGAAAAAAAAGATTCACTTTCAAATGATGAAGAAAAACACAGTTTTGTTTTGTTGCTTTTTTTATTTACATTTTTGACAACTTGGTTGGAAAATGGCCCTACTTAAAAAAAGTAAGCAAAGTATTGGCAGACATTGACTTTAAATTGCACATTAAACTAATCCAGGGCTATGCCTTAATAAAGGCTAGGGCTGGGAATTCTTATGGATTTTCTAGCTCATTGCCGGGACAACATCGAAAGGCAATAAATGTTCTATTACTTACACAAGCTGCTAGTTTTCAGAAAATTAGTCACCAGTGACCTTTTACCCTTTGTCTTGCTCTCCTTCTCAGTAACTGTACCTGATCTGAATCAAATGCAGACCAGTCCACAGAGAAGTTTCTTTGCAAACCTGCTACAAATCTAAATAATTGGGTTTTGCTATGAGCAATAAAATTGATCTATTAGGGAAAAAAATAACTATTTATTTATTTTACTTGGAAAAAAGCTACATCTTTAGGTTATTATTTTAAATTAAATAAATCGCATTTCAAACAAGTAAATCTTACTTCAAACAAGTGTAATAAAAAATGACATTCTGTTAAAAGTTCTTGATTTTTATATACCTAATCAATAATATAAGATTGTCACAATTTTTAATTAGCATTTGCCTACATGCAGGACTATGGGTATGTGAGCAATGAGAGAAGAACCATAAGGCGAAGGAGGCTAGAGTTTCAGGGTTGATAGTGGAGGGAAACAGAAAAGGAGAGAAGTTATGTGATTTGGGGCACCAGTCCTTATATTGAATTATATTGATTAGTTTTCCAGTTAGCAGAGAGACCTCCTTCTGACCCTATTTTCAGGGTCACTAGATCATAATGCAATCTCACGAAGAAGCTAGCATCCCTCCCCATATTGCTTTCCAAGGAAAGTATGGACCTGAAAATCGCCCATTTAAAGCTTGCTCTTTTTTCCTCGTTTTGCTGGACTCCACCTAACAAACGCATATATAAATTGCAAATACAGTGTAATAACACACGGTGCAATGAACATATGATGAGATATAAAAATAATTCCAACATTTTGTAAAAAGGCAATTGAGAAATTGAATCTCGTGAACAGCATTCCATCTGATCTGGAAAATAAAATGATAATATCTGACAAACAGGTGGGTCTGCTATAAGATCTGGACTCTTTATTAGAAAAACCTTAAATTTGTGTTAAAGTGTGATTGAAGCACATAGCAGACACTAAATATTAAAGATATATAGGAGATATTTTTGGTTTATTTATGTTCATTTTCATCTTAGATCAAACATAAATGATTAAGTGGCAGACAAAAATAATTATATGTTCTTATGAATATTTGTGAACCAAAAAAATATCGGGTTTCTTTACGATGCTGGTGCAATTTCAAGATTTTCTAAGTCCTATAAAATTTTATTTGTATGAAACAGCTTGAGAAGTCTGTAGTTTAATAAGGCATTTACTGTAACTCATGAGAAACTGACAAAGAAACATTCTGTCATTATGTGTTTGAAGCCATTTTTCACGTTTCAAATAATTGTTCTGACTTGGAACTGTCATACTCACAATCGGTAATATGACGTCACTTGACATGCAAGTATAGCTGTTTGGTAGGACCTGCTTCAGAATCTGTTTCCTTATCTGCTATGCCTCTATGTCTTCACATCTTATTTGACTAAAGGAAGCTGTCCTGTCTTTGAACACTGGCTTGTGTATAATGTGGTAACCCAACTTTCTGTCTCTATGCTGAATTAGTGGGTCATTATCACATCACTTTTTCTCCTTTAGTCTCTATATGCACACTGACTATTTTGTTGTTAATCTAACTTCTTGTCATTTAGAGAGAGAAAGATCTTGGGTTACTAATATCATTCCATGAATCAGGTCAACACTCCAAGAATCAAAACCTTCAGCTGACTCCCTATACTTGCCAGATCATATCATTTTAGACATGCTGTAGAGCAAACTTATTTTTATTAATTTGGGTCATCCTATATTGCATGAATATTAATAAAGTATATGAGGTAGAGATATTGTTGAAAGGGAGAATAAATAATGGAATGGAATTGTTGGAACCATAAAAGCTCAGCATTATCAAATAATTCTCACCAACCAGTAAACAAGACTCAACCAATTGTACCCAACTCCTCAAGAAGTCCCCCAGAGCATATCCATTCTCCCATTTTCTCAATCTGCCTGAAACATTAAGGAATAAAGAGATAGAATGATTTCCATTTTAAAGAATTTTCTTCATATCATTACTCTTGGCACTTTTTCACCTAAGTACCTACATATTTCTATCAATGTACTTTTTGCTCATAAAGCATGCTAATGAGCCTAGGCTTGCTAGGTCTGTAGATGAAGGCAGCCTACTGGCTGTGACTTTGAAATCATTTGTTTCTCAAGCATGTCAGACTCAGCAGAGCAAATGTGAAGTCCCACCTGGGGAAATGGCTTTGCTGTCACTGATTGTTATGTGCCCACAGATAAATATGTTGAAACTAGCCAAGGTGTCAGGTGAGAGTTTTGTGGAGAATAAAGGGAGAACTATGGAGAGAGACATAAATCTTGATAGAATTTTTTTAACCTCATTTCTCACTGAAGGTTTAGTATTTTGTTTTTATTTACATTAGTTTAGTTATAAGTAAGTTATTTAAAAAATTGAAACTCAGATAGTGCATTGGTAGATAAAGTTTAAACCTTAGTGATATTTATATTTTTGGCCAGGTACAGACATTTGTTATTGGCAGATAACGATATGTTTGCCATCCATCTGTGATGCCATATTATTTATGTCATTATCTGTTATATGTACCCTATATGCTTAATTTCTGTTTTTTTATTTTACTTATAATGTAATCATAATAAAAATAAATAGAAATAATCTTAGCTGACTGTGTTAATAGTTTATTTTTTACTCGGACTAGCTGTAATTTAAAGTCTACTTATTTTGGATGTATAAAATAACAAAATCAGTAACTTATTAAACAGTTTTAGTCATTTTATTAATTTAGAGAATTAGCCATTAGTTGTGACCAATATTCTGTTGAAATTACTTTGGAATCATTATCAGATGCTTTTGGAAGTAAAATTTAACTGTGTACAAATTAATATGCAAGTGTCTCAGTATTGTCGATCCTCCATTGAACTTTCTTTAATCCTCTTCATGGTTTGGCTTGAATAGCTGCCTTGGGTATGGTAAAAATTATTGTTTAGTGTATATATCACAACTTGAAATGAAAAAATTAACTAGTCATTTTTTTAGACAGAGCATCAAGAAATTTTAAAGGCAAAATCTATTAATGTAAACATGAAAACTCTTACATGCTCTCTTCTATAACTAACTTATACCAAATAGGACCTTTTAAAAAAATTAAAGTTTAGAAAAAAATAAAATTAAATAGATTGGTGAAATTGTCATTTTATTGATTTTAGCCAGTTAGCAGTCATTTTCTGAGCAGCTATATTATGTATTAGAAGCCACATAAAATGAGGGACACTAGAGAAGAATAAGACATTATATAAGTTGCTGAGAATGTTGTATATTTAGGAACAATCAAAGCATATCGACCGAAATTTCCTATAGATAATGACAGATTCATTTTTTTTTTTAATCACCTACAGTATCTGGTTCTTAGGTGGTCTCCCATCCAAGTACTAACCAGGCCCAACCCTGCTTAGCTTCCGAGATCAGATGAGATAGGGCTTGTTCAGGGTGGCATGGCCGTAGACGACAGATTCGTTTAATCATTATTTTCTTAAAACCATGTTTGACAAAGCATCTGTCCTGTTCTGCTGCCAAAAATAATTCTAGCTACTGAGAGTGGAAAGGGATTTGGTACAGGAAATTGGGTGCTCCTGCTAAATCTAGAGGAGCAGGATTCTGACAGGACCTCCAGGAAAGACTGGGAACACTAATATCACACTCGCCGGGGAGCCACTCCCTACACTCTACAGGAAGGTGGGCACAGGTAGGTTGCAGGTGAACTGCTGTGTTCAGGAGGGCTTTGTCATAGCTGCACTCAGAAGCTCAGGAGATTCCTGCCATTCCTGCTGCCAATGCCTCTTGACACCAGAGAGCTAATGACTAGACACTCAAATGCTCAAGCATAAAAATACCCAATGTCTCAAAAAATATAACACTTAGCAGAACCAGCTGAAGCAGCAGAATATAGTCCTTCAATTCTGTCTTCAAAATCTCACACAAGTGCCAGCTTCAAGTTGGTGAGACCTTTTTGTATCCTGAGCTCTATCTTTGAAGAAATCTAGTAAATAAACCTTTGAGCTTTCCAGGCTTTGGAATCTAGAAATATCCACCAGAAGAAGACAGAGACGGATATTGCATACCAGCATACTTCTTCTACCATAAACTGCACGTATACTAAAATTTTCAAAATTTTCTTCAAAAATATTTTAGTTAATCAAAATAGAAAAATACTCAGTTTATGAGTGTCTGAGAGGGATAGATATTTCTTGAACTTGTGTTTTCTTCACAGTGAATCAGGCTTTTTTATTATTTTTTTTCTGGGCTATACTACACATGCTTACTTCTTCCTGGAACACCTCACATCATCAGGCATTGCTTCTTCTCAAGACAACTATGACACTCACTAGAAGACCTGTGCCCACCTAGGTCACAGCACTTTACTTGTGTGTTTCCTCAGCATGACTATAAGCTCATTGAAAACATGAAATAAGCCTTGTATTCTGAGTAACTAATTTATTGCCTGTTACATATTGTACACACATAAATGAGTGAGTACTTTTAAACATGACAATTTATTTTATTTTATATAAATATTATTTTTTATTACTATACCTATTCATGTATGTATTTATTCTGCAAGCATTGATTAAGAATCTGCTATGTGTAATGCATGGCCGATTGTGTGTGGTCCTGGAGACACTCTAACTGTATTTTTTTTTTCTTCTAATCATAAATTATACTTATCTCTAACTCTGACTTTTAAATGGCGTAAAAGAGTGTTTACTTCTCTGAACTTTCCTTTATATATTTTAACTTTCTCAGGATACTGTAGAATAAATAGTTTAAAAACAATCTCTTCATTCATTTGCAATACTTCAGCCTTTGTGAGAGAAGAGAACCAGTAAGAGATATTCCAATGAAAAAGTATAAAACAGGAAAAATATAAAACATATTTTAGTTCTAATTCTCTTCATGATTTGTTGTGTGACCTTGAACCAATCACTTTACATAATGATATCACTATTTCTTCATTTTCCAAGTAAGCCTAATTTTAGTTTCCATTGCTTATCTAATAGAAAACTCAAAACTCCTTGAAATCTCAAGAGAAAGGATAAAGAGAATAATAGATAGAAATTTTCTCTGAACTCTTTAGAGAAATTGGCTGTATAAACCAAGATACTATTATAATTACATGTGGCATAGTGTTTAAGAAGGTCTCTTCAAACAGACGGTCCTGGACTCGGGATCTGCTCTTCATTGTGCTTGGTCTTTCAGAACCTAAATCCCCTCAAGTTTCTAACTACTAAAATACTAAAAAATTAATTTCTATCTCTACAAGATATTTCAAGTTCTAAATAAACACTATTTTTGTGTGTTTCATTTTAATTGACTGCAAAAGCAGCATAAATGTATATTAAAAGATACGTAAAACAGTCGTAGATATAAACATTCCCTCAGGTTGAAATAACCCACCTTAGTGCATAGCATTTGGATTCATAAAATCATGTGACATTTTACAAAATATTTAAGAATGATTAATTGAAGACATAGATTTTCTCACTAGGATATCATTATCATCACAGCATGCTGTTTGTCCTAAGAAAGCAGCATTGTTTCCCCTAGATTTCCTTAAGTACTATAAAAAAATTTCATACTTCACTTCCATAGCAACTTATATTGTTGTAATAAGGTACTCATATAACCTGAAAAAAACACTTGGCATGTAATTATATATATAATCTAAATTACCATACTTAGATGCAGAGGCTTAAAATAAAAATGGATTAAGTTTTATCATGTATCATCACATTAGTTTAAAACAGTCAGGTGTAATGGAATATTACATAGAAAAGTTGAAGTAGAAAACACGAGGTAGTTACAAAGTTGACATTTGGGGGAGAATAATGAAAATAATTTACCCTAAGATATTTTCTTTCTCATAATAGATATATTTAATTGTTCATTAATTTTATTTTATAGTGTTTGCCTTTGCTAGGTTCCTTTTGAATCTTTAACATATGTAGAACCTGCATAATAGCTAAATTTAAGAACTCAAATTGGCATAAAATATGAAGTTAATAGCCTATAATATAGTAGTATTTAGAATCAAAACTCTTTTATGATGTGTATCTTTATATGCTTTAAAATGGTTGTGAAATAAATAAGCCCTGTTTAGTAATAAAAGGCGATCACAGACTTGCTTAAGAAAATAACTGTATGGATTATATATTTAATGACTAAAACAGAACAGAATAATCAGAACCGTTTGCTTTTAGTTCTCAAAGAAATAGTGCAAAAATTGAGTAAATGCTTACAACTTTTATGGCAATTCAACATAGTAATTTTATGCCAGTTAAATCTAATGATTAAAAAATAAGACCTGCCGTTTGTATATTTTGAATTTTCTTTTTCTTTTTTTAGTTTTCTAGTAATTAACTTTTATAAATTATCTCTTACAAAAGTATGGTCTGGAAAGTATTGAAGAAAAAGCAAACATATATACCTTCATACATACACACAAAATGCTTGGTCCTTCTCTTTTTAAAGCGTGAAAAGTGCTGCTCTAATTTATTCTCTTCAAAGTTCCACTATTCTCTTTAATTAGATATGTAAAACATGCTACTATCTTCACTCATATATAGAAAATACATATCTCTGAAAGATTGCACATACATACCCTGGAAAGATTACATTAAGGTCACAGAGCAACTAAGTGTTGAAATCAAACTTCAAGTTTTATTACTCAATACCTTATGCTCTTTCCCTTATATCACACACTATCAGAGAAAGTGGTACCCTGTGCTAAAAAAATCTATTTACGTAAGTGCACAAACCTTGCTTAGTTATCAGCAGTGTAGAAACTTCAAAAAATTACAAGATAACATCATCTACCTATTTATCCAACTTTCCATTATCTATCATCTATCTATCTATCATCTAAAAACAGAGCTCAAATGTCAACAATATTTTTAAATTGTCTAAATATAGGAGAAAAGGAAGCAAGTTCAAAGTTGAAAACTTTATGGTACTCTAAGGAAGAAGAAGAGAAGGTGATATATATTACATATGTATTATATAAAATAAGTGGAGATAACAGGCCATAAATAAGGAGAAATAAAAAAGTGATATAATGAAATGTTGAGCCATTATTTTCATGACCGCCAATTGAAGGCTGATATGGCAGTAAAGTCCTGCAGTTAGATTTTAAATGCCCTGCATTAGACTGTCCCAATCAGGGATCGGGGTTTTAATACTACCATGGTGTTGCATGGAGTGGCATCATGCAATAAAAAATTTGAGAAAAATTGTAAAGTTTAGGGGCATATCAGAATAAAATACTCCTTCCTAAGCGATATTCCTCCTTTGGTGTCTCAGGTGACTTAACTGGCCCTCCACTGAAGATTTTATTGGCAGCAATACCACCTGGGGAAATTCATCTACAGTCTGAGACAGAATTTGTCACCATCTGAGAAAACCATATAAAATATTAGGCACTAGTAACTTGGACATTGTTAAATGTTTGCAAAATATCTTTAATACTGATGCTGACTAGATTTGTTATATGAGGAAATAAATACAATTAAATTAGAAATAACCAGAAAATTTAAGTAGAAAAAGCAAAAACAAAAAGTTCAATTCTTGAAAAGGATTTAGAGCTTTAGTCACTCTTGATACTAGAAGCTGTCCTCAGTGAGGTAATCTTGTAGATAACTCAGTATTCGAGGTTGTCATTCTGAAGGTACTTCGAATTTAATTTTCAGTATTTTGGGGAGAAGCCTGCATGAGATTTGTTATAGAGAGTGGTTGACTCTCTATATAGTTGACTGAGTCAGTCATATAAAGCCTATATCTGCAAACTTGGAAAATAAATAAGAATTTAGTTTTGTTTCCCAACATGTCAAAGTTATCAGCTGGAGGGACAGCGTTTGCCCAACCAGTGACTGCTTTGTGACTAAATAAAGCACTATCACTATCTAGTGACAGCTACCTTGAATTTCTGACATATGGTCCCTAGAATTTTAAGTGATTCACTAGCTGATATCTTATTAGTTAGATAGATTTTAGTGACAGGAGTACATAGCATATATCAACTTAAATTGTCGTTACATTTTTTTTTTCATTTGATGCCATTTGAAAATACTACAGTTTTATCTAATAGAATGATCAAATTAAAACTTTCCATTTACTACACACATGCAAAAGTATCAATGCAAAGTATTAAATTCATTGTCATTTTAAGTACATGTACTTGTTTTTCAAGAAAGTAAAATTATTCATTTAAAAATTAGGCATTAACTATTAGGTATATGATTATACCATTATTTTGCCTTTAGATTCTTAAAACTGATGTAATTATATTTATTTCATCATATTTATTTCATAAATATTAGTAGAATATTTATGACTTAAAGACAGTACTTCAGGATTGTGTTAATGCTTCTTTCACCCCAGTAACCTAAGCCTTTTGGTAAATTCTTTCCTGATATTAGTTTTCATAAGTCAGGAAACATTTTCCATATGTCATGAAGCGCTGTCCAAAGGGAGTTCAGAGTCACAGTGCTCATGCTTCATCATCATCATCCTGGCTAAAATGAAAGCCCTTCTCAGTGACAGCACCCATCCGAGAGATCATACTACAGCATTTTTTTGGTACACTATTTTTCTCTTCTTGGGTCAGCTGCCTCCTAGGACTGGAATCGTTTCACAGTTTTTATTAAAATTATTATGAAAGAACAGCTGAAAAAATAAACAAAGTTGTCTGAGAGAATCTTATTTAGTGTCATCAAAGAAAAATTATCTGTCCTGGAGCAATATAGTGCAATTTAACAGCTAACATGGACATCTAAAGGTAAGCAGAGGCACTAGAAATTGCTAAGGACCCCAGAAGTGCATTACTTTCAATAAACTTAAAAAAGCAGCAGACAAAGAAAAAAAAATTGAAATTAGTAAAGTATTTAAAAATTAAAAGAGAAAAACCACTGTAAGGAACTTTT
>NW_011888786.1:18967289-18980081 GCF_000151845.1 Pteropus vampyrus | reverse complement strand
AGATTCTTAAAACTGATGTAATTATATTTATTTCATCATATTTATTTCATAAATATTAGTAGAATATTTATGACTTAAAGACAGTACTTCAGGATTGTGTTAATGCTTCTTTCACCCCAGTAACCTAAGCCTTTTGGTAAATTCTTTCCTGATATTAGTTTTCATAAGTCAGGAAACATTTTCCATATGTCATGAAGCGCTGTCCAAAGGGAGTTCAGAGTCACAGTGCTCATGCTTCATCATCATCATCCTGGCTAAAATGAAAGCCCTTCTCAGTGACAGCACCCATCCGAGAGATCATACTACAGCATTTTTTTGGTACACTATTTTTCTCTTCTTGGGTCAGCTGCCTCCTAGGACTGGAATCGTTTCACAGTTTTTATTAAAATTATTATGAAAGAACAGCTGAAAAAATAAACAAAGTTGTCTGAGAGAATCTTATTTAGTGTCATCAAAGAAAAATTATCTGTCCTGGAGCAATATAGTGCAATTTAACAGCTAACATGGACATCTAAAGGTAAGCAGAGGCACTAGAAATTGCTAAGGACCCCAGAAGTGCATTACTTTCAATAAACTTAAAAAAGCAGCAGACAAAGAAAAAAAAATTGAAATTAGTAAAGTATTTAAAAATTAAAAGAGAAAAACCACTGTAAGGAACTTTTGCAAAAGCATAGAAATGAGGGCAAAAATAAAATATAATAAAGTAAATTAACTAAGGCTAAAATAATTGGAATAGAAATCACGATTGTATAATTATTGAATAAGGAAATATAAAGGAGAAGTCAGTTATTACTTGATTAAGTTTTGAGAAAGACATTCTTATAAGCATTTAACTTTATTATTGGCATAGGGAACAGATTTATATGGACATTATTTTTGACTTGTTCAAGAATTCAATAGAAATGAAATTTGTGTCTGCCAAATAATACTCAGTGCCCTTGGTGTTGTTTTTAAAATATGTGAGATCATGACTATAAAAATGTGAACATTAAAATCAAAACAAGATTAAAATAAATACATAGTATCATACATATTTTAATATTTTTTCCCAATCTGAATATAAAGCCATATGATTAAAGGAGAAATTAGGAGCTTCGAAAGAAATGCATTCTGTTCGACAATGCCCCAAAACATAAAACAATTATATTTGACATATTTAAACTAAAACTATAGGGTAAATAATTTTTACAATATGTAAAGGACATGAGTAATATTTAGCATAATATGATGGTTTCTTAAAAGGAGCTTCTTAAACTTAACTCTTTTTACTATAATTCATTGGCAAAAAAGTATTTCCTTTTCTACTCTTTACTATTCCTGCTGTAGCTTAATCATGAACAAAATTCTAATAATGGAAATTGTTCTGGCCTATGGAGTTGTAAGCTAAGTAACATAGCTGGTAAGAAATTTATCCCTTGAGTCTTTCAGATTAGAAGTGCAAATTTGATTAGCAAAACATATACCTGACAATAAGTGTGTTAGGCTATTCTGAGTCAAACTAAATATTATCTTCAGGGACGGGCTAAGCGTTGGGCATTGTTTGAGGTTTGAAGAATATAAATTATAAATGAAAAGACTTAAATGACACAGCTATTTTTTTTTAATATAATCTTACCTAGTTGAAAATTTTTAAACAATCTTATAACAGCTGTTCTCAGGACAATAAGACTCTGAACGTTGACACACACACACACACAAAAAATCGTATCTTTGCTAATGAATGCCAAGAGTTGGAAACAAAAGATTAACAAACAAGAATTAAAAGAATTATTTAATAATACTCAAAAAATTTAAAGGTTCAACAAATGAGTTAAATGCATAAAAATATAGAAAAATTATTATGCTTCCCCAAATACATAACTTGAAATTTGGGATGAATAGCAAAACCAAGATATTGAAAGCCATTTTCCAGGTCTTAGCTTAAAGGTGTGAAACATTTGACAGATTGAGCTCATGCTCAGAACATAAATTTTGTCTCACATATTCATGAACTGACAATGCAAAATAAGTCTTTTTTCTACCATACCCCATTCCTTAATTGGTCTCTTGTCTTTCATCAGAAGTAAAGTTTTAGTGTTTCATTTTGTCAATTATCAAGATAATTGGGAGCTTTTAAGATACAAAGTGACAGACTGGGATTATTTAAAGTATTTTAAAAATGCATTCAAAATGAACATCTATGAAGATTAATCTCTTTTCGTACTAACTTTCTAAATCTGTAGGGCAAGGTCTCCTTTAGAAACCTACCTAAATTCCCTGAAAGTCAATGACGGAGGCCCACAGCCAAAATCAGCTTTCCACCGGTGAGAAAGTTCTTTTGAAGATTACATGTTTTATTTTTAAAATTCGTGCTAATGTGTAGATGAAAATACATGTGTAAAACTGTCTATACCAAAGCATTTCACAATAAGCTATACAAAATCTGTAATGTCACATTTCTAAAAAAGTGATTTAGAAGAAAAGGCAAGTATTTTTATATTTTATATTAGGTATGCTATATTTTTTCTATCTAGAATAGAAAAAATCTTAATCAAAAGAAATCATAAAATGAAAGGGAATTAAAACAAATGCCAAACGTATGTTGATAGGAGAAACAAATTTTAGAGAAGAAAAACAAATAAAAAAATTTGCATCTCTGAACTAACTTATGATTAAATGTGGATTGTCTCACACAAGATAAAGTCAGATCCTGAGGAGAAGTACTGACAAGCAATGGAGGACATTTTAGCAAGAGCAAGTCATTGAGCACCTGTCACTGCCCTGAGTTGAAGATGCGCATCAAGGTGGCAGACACATCCTGCAAAGCAGAACAGAAGCAGCTGTATGTTGACCTATATGGAATTGTGCACTCTTTTGAAAATATTCTATATGTGCTCTGCTATAAATCCTGACAAAGTTTATTAATTTCGGTGACCACTTATTGCTTGGATTGATTACTGGAAGAGACATAGGAATAATCTCTATGGACTATTGAAGTAATGGGAAGAAATATGAAGGTCTTGGAAGTAAAAAACTCTCTCAATTATTTTTCTGATGAAAATCTCAAAACTTGGTTAAGAGAACCAGGGCTAAGTGATAGAAATGACCAATTAACAGTGTAAAGAACTAAATTTTTGTTTGGTTATGTTTCATAATACCAACATGACTACCTTATGATTGGCAGGTGAAGTGCATTTAGTAATGACTGCGGTATGTGTGCCTGCTATGTGATTTATCAATTTATTGCCCCTCAGCCACAAACTCACCCTTTATGACTGCTCTGTGAGAATGAATCTGGGCCCTTAAAATAATTTTTCTGTTGTCATCTGGCACTAAAGCTTTGTCAATACAGGGTTCTAAAGAGTTGCTGTAAGTAAAGGTTTTGCTTTCTAGTTCTAGTTTGCTCTCTCTGTGGGCTCCTACAGCATGTGTGGGTTCTTTAACACCAGGTCCCTGTGGCATTCCCTGCTTCTCCAATATCTGGCTCCTGTGCTGTGTGTTAACCAGCAGTGCCCACAAGCCAGTAACTGCCCTCAGCATCCCCTCATCACTTTGGATGGTTTTGTAGCAGTGGCTTCAGGTGAGAGACATCATCTTATGAATAGCTTCCCTTGGCATCACAAATAATGGATTTCCTGCCAGTTCTGGAGCATGGCACCACAATGACCTCTCTGTTATCAGTGGGCATGATTTGCTCTCTTCAGCATGGGTTGGGCTCTTCCTGGCATACTCTAGCTCAGTCTTAAGGTAGTGACTGCTCTTTACAGCTACTGCTTCTATAGTCTTTCAAGTTTTCTTTTATTATCACATACTAATCTGTCATTGCTCCAATCCTCTGTTATAGCCAATAATTCTTAACATTAATCTTTCTTATTCTAATTAGCATATGATTTCTCTGTCTTGATTGGACCTCAACTAATACACTTGTCCACTAGTTAGCTAGTAATAGTCTTCAAAATGTACCTACTATGCTAAGCAAACTTTTCACTGAGCATCCATTGGATACCATATTTGTGTTAACTACTGGGGATACACAGCAAACGACTTGGATGCAGACCCTATCCTGGCTCTCAACAAACTTAAGCCCCACCTATAATGTAAATAGAATGTTATGGTATAATTTGGTAAGTTCTGGCAGAGTCATAGTACATATGGAATTGGTAGAAGAGAAGATGGAATGATGGAGAATGGAAGGTTACATACTGAATTATGTGGAAAGACATTCTACTTCTTATAGATAGGTGTGTGCTTATCTTATAGATAAGTAGAATCAGAGAAAGTTTCAGGGAGGCACAGTAAGAAAGCATATTAAAAGATAACACAAGATCTCTCAAATGCATGATTTGTTTCCTGTCACTGGAGGTGTTAATCAGAGAATAGGTAACCATTTCATAGAGTTAACCTTAGGACTTAAATCATTTTCAAGGTGCCTTTACCTTTTGATTCTATGACTATAAAACCAAGTTAAAGTTACAGCATACCTACTTTTTATCCTGTATTCTATAACTGCTTAATTGCATTTTGTTCTTCTGTGAAAATAATGATAAAAATGACACTTCCTTTTAATTCCTTTTAATTAATTGTTTAATTAATAATAATTAAACAATAATGCTCCATTTAGTTTATACTAAGGAATTTTCTAATTAATGACCCATGTCACAGTTTTCTCATGTATATCTGTATGTAAATGTTTACTGAACTTTGCAACAAACCATCTAAATTTTTAATGGCTTCTAATAATTTGTTAATAATATATTCTTTTAGAAATTATGTCATTCACCCTTAACAAAAGCATAATAAAAACTATTTTACTATTTCCTGACAAAATGGAAATATTTGAATCTTTGAAACATTAAAGTGTATTCCTCTTTTCTACTTTTTATGTTTTTATTGTCATGCATTTAGTTCTACACATATTTTTAAATTCATAAAATATTACGGTTACTGTTTTGTAGAGGTTGTAGTTAGTTATGTTTACTCACACTATTTATTTATTTTTATTTATTTTTTTTGGTTCTTCATTCTCTTCAGTATTTCCATATTTCCACCATTTGTCCTGAGCATCCCTACCTGTTCTTCCTGGATATGTCAAGAATATAAGATCCTGAACTGCTCTATTCCTGAGACAGATCCCAGGGTTGTGCTTGCAATGATCAACCTTGAGGACTTTGTCCCTCTGGACAAAGATCAAGGTTATTTCTGCTTGCAATAAAAGTGGTGAATCTTTTCAGATCAGTGTTTGCCTTCTGAAACACAATGTGACATTGTGCATTCTGAGTAGGCATTCAATAGACCCCTCTGCATTATTCTGGAGACTTGACTAACATCAGGAACCAGCACAAAAATGAAGTTCATGCTGCCTGCTGGGCTGTGAGTAAGAAAGTTATTTGCCTCCACCTCGAGGATCTTGTATTTTCTGCCAGCATCCATGAAACAGCAGCATCCATGAAACAGCATCTATGAGTTTCTAAGTAAGGTAAAATCACCCACTTGTCATAGTCTGTCACACTATAATTTGTTAGTCTTGTGTTATGCTTTGTCTGCTCTGTTTTTAAATCCTGAATTTTAATCAAATTAAAATCTCAAGTTTTAATTCTAAATCTTGTAATTTTCAGTTCAAGGATGCTCAGTTTATTATTTTTGTTTTCATATACTTTGGTTCTCTATTAAACATTTCCATGGTTTTATCTATTTAAAAAATATTTTCCCACATTTTCTCTAATCTCAATAACTAGGTCATATAAATTATGTTTTAGTATCTAATTATTATTTTTTATTTTTGGTCATATTTTCTTTCTTTGCATGCTTATTTTTTATTATGTTAGACATTTTGTATAAAAAATCTTCATAGACTTCAGATGATGTTATTTTCTACCAAAGAGAGCTTTTTAGACATAGAAGGTGAAGATCTGATAACTGTAATATACTTAGTGGTTAAACTGGGTTGTGGCTGAGTTTAATGTCAGTAGGACTCAGTTTATCTCTGGTTTTTTCCTATTCTTCAGGTCTGAACCATATGTGCTTTTGATTGAGAGCCTGCACTAGTCTGCATCCTTAGCCCAGAAATACTTAAGAGAATTCTTTAAACCTAGATTTTAGTTTATCTTAGTGCTCTTGCAGCAAGTTTATGTCTTCAAAAATACAAATTTTATAAATTATTTGTATCCTTTTATTTGAAGTAGAGGGGTCATTAGTCTATCACAACCTAATGCATTCTTCTCAGAAGTGGAAGGCTTCACTTGTATAATAGAAGAAGGGGGTGGGGAGAGAAGGGGGTTCATTTTAATAGGCTTCTCAAAATCAGTACATATTTTCATATATTGTTTGATGGCTAAATCAAGATTTGTTAAAAATTTGACATTCTAGGATAATCAGCCAAAACAAACAGGATGGAATTTTTAAAAATGTGTAAAATCCTCTCTTTTAAGTTCAAAGTATATTAATAGAATAGAGGAAATGTCACTTGGATGTTTGCATGAAATAATAACCATAAGTTTTGAATGACTTGATAGCATAAAAAAGATATTAAAAAAAAAACCTAAGGAGATTACAGAACAAACTGATAGAAACAAACAATGCAGGACAAAATTCAGAAATATTAATTCCACTAAACTTTGCTCTGATCAAATCCCATTAGGAATATTTTGCTTAGCTTAGGCATCACACTACATGGATTCTCCTTAAGGTCTGAGAAGTCCGTCCTACTTGGTAACCCTTCTTCCCATCCTAAACTATATCATAGAAGTTGAGTCGTGTTTCGGTCAAGATACTCACAGTTATAGATGAGGGCAGTTCATTTAGTGTCTTTAACTCTGACTTCTGCCTTATCACAGGTTCTGAGCTATCAAATTAGGACAGTAGAAGTCTCCAAGATATTCTTTAGTCTACAGTTAATTAAGGGGCAGTCTCCCATGGCAGAGACAATTTCTAAAAACTTAAAAACACTTCAGCATTTTAATCATTTGATTATGAGCCTCAGTAAAATCTAAAATTCCCTAAGGCACTAGTACTGAATTTCAGAATATTCTATTTTCTCTCCAAGAGGGAATTTAATAGCTAGAAAATAAAGATTACTAGCCCATTTGAAGAGAGGAAAACAGGTGACTAAGTATCCTTCTGGAGAATAACTATTGGAGTATAATCTCCTCATATATATATACAGTTAAAACCCAAATCTTTCAATACAAAAATAGTTTATGCAATACTTTTTGAAAATCTATTTGCATTCTCAGCGTGGGCTTCCCTGTCGCATCTCCATTCAATAAACCTAGCCTAGGTGAATCCATGGTCTTTAACTATGATAAAAATAAATCCATACAAGGGAACCAGATATAGAGTGACTTCTTGTTACCTGTGCTTTAAATATATCTGTTAGGGTACAAATGGCCTATCATGATTATAAATATTAAAATAAATTTCCACTTGCTTTTTTAAAACTTTCCTTTCAGCCCAAAGTTGTAATTGCTGGTATAGGGAAATTAAATAAACATCCTTGAGCACTAGGAATTGTGCTAGGCGTAGTATATACATCATTCTAATAAACTTACCTCAACATGCAGAATTGGTATTACCACCTCTTCTTACAGATGAACAAAGAAAGAAAGAGGTTAAGTAGAAAGACTGATATCTGAACACAGATCTCTCCTGATCAAAAAATCCATGACCTCCCCACAGCATTATCTTGCCTTTTTGCCTATTTTGATTGATGATTATTATTGTGAAGACTGTTAAAAGATTATGGTATATGTCTTAGTATGAGGTTAATGATTTTGTGTTGAACTTATTCTTTAGGAGTTGAGATATAGCACATAAAATGTCATCAGGTACAGTGTAATTTTCCCAAGCAATGGAGCACATGTTTGTTGCCCAGTGAAATTATTTCCCCGAATCAAGAACACATTAAAAATTAATAAAGCTTTCTCTATCTGATAGCATAATCTGTGAGATTTTTTTTTTATGGGGCAGATGTGGGTATTTTGCTTCTTCTTATGAGTTATGCCCCAAGCAATTGTCATTCTTTCCCCAATCCTCCTAATAGTGATTTGCAAAGACATAAAAAATATTAATTTTTAAGGCTGTCATTTGCCCAACGTTGCCCTTGGCATAGAAGGCAATAGAAATTACATAAAGAAAGCATCCAAGTGTGTGTTCAAGTTAGAAACTCTTAATCTTGACCCGTTAAGAAAAACTGAAGTGATTTAGTGGATACAGATCAACACCTAAAGAACACACAATGTGAGTAAAAGATTGAGGATTATATAATAAAAAATGAGAGAAGTAAACCAACAGTTTTAAGAAAAGAATCCTGAGGCAAACTTAAGAAGTGATCAAAGTGAAGCACTGCTAATGGCTTTAAAGCTTTGGGTAAATTAATGAGGATGACCTAGGTTAACCCATAAATTAGCTAAGTCAACTATCAATGTTATTTATGAGAGCAATACGCTGCCAAAAACCAAAATTTAAGTATTGATATATAGGCCCATTTCTGTGTGTTCAAAATGTATTTGAGCTTTAAATGTCTTCCTGATGAAGTTCACATTTTTTCCTTAACACTTATTATATAAACTGCTATGCATTCTGTAATTATCCGTGCTTTCTGAATGTTCTTTATTTCTTAGCACAGTATTCTACTTCAGGCATACTCCCATATGATGTGTATTTATTTTTTCTTTTAAACTATGTACACGTTGTGGCATGATCTGGAAAGATGAATCATAGCAAATGTTTCCAAAGTGTTATTAGTACTATTTTGATTTCTGGATATAGTTTTCATAAAATAATATAATGTGCTACTTCTGTTCATTTTCTTGTTGAAATTCATTTAATTTTTTTAATCATTTATTACTATTCAAATTCATGGAAACAAACATTTTGTTTATATTACCACTCATTTAATAAGAATTAGCTTAATGATACTTAAAACATCAAATTCTTTTAATTTTTATTATTTTTTAATCCTTTAGTTCATATAATAGTTAATCGATTTATTTAAAAAGATTTGAGTACTAGTATAGAAACAAGAATATTGTGAACATTTTCTGTTAGTAACTCTCCAACTAAAGATGATAAATGTTAGTAGAGCTATTTTATTATAATTAGACTAACCAAATTTTTAAAGTTGATCGCTGGAAGAAAATAAAGTCCTTAAAAGTACCTAAATGGATAAAATTTAAATTTCTTATTAAATTTTGAAAAAATTTAAACTTTAAAAAAGCTGCCTTAAAATATCTAGGATTCAGGCATATAATAATTTGTTTAAAAATTGGCAGCTTTATAGCTATAACTCCTTCAATTATCACACAGTTATTATCAGATTGAACACTAACATGAAATTAACTATAGAAAGTCTTGGTGAAATGTTCAGTGTAAATAAGTATTTAGTGAGCTAAAAATATTTAAAATTTATTCATTAACTTAAATAATCTAAAACGGCATTTTTTAAATTATATATTACACAAAAGAAATAGTCATCAGAAGCTAGAGAAATGAGAAGATAATTGAATAAAGAATAAGAATCCTTTCATACATAAAGCATCTACGTATGAAACTAACCTTTGCGTATCAATCATCTTCAGTGTGTGGTTTCAGGTTTTGGATTCTATTAATCTGAATGAGCATCAGTTGGCTGAACAGAGAGAGTATTTGTGATGGAGGAAGATGCTTATTCAAAATTAAGATATAAACCTTTTGATGATCTAAAATGTAATTTTTCTCAAAGATAATCCATGTCAAACCAGCAATGACTACTCATTTTAATTAGTTGCAGACAGTTTTGCAAATTAAATTCCTACTTCTCAAGTCAAAATTCTAGAAAGAGAAAGCTTTCATTTTGTTCATTGCTAAATGAGTTTTCAGAACAGGGTCAAAAGAAGGAGGGGTTTGTAATCAGCAGATGGTTCTTGCATGGCACGTGCCTGTGGCTCTGGAGAGGTCCCCTAGTAGGGCTAGTATGTTAGTGTGTTGAATGTGCAAGTTTGAGTTTGCCTTTCAAGAAAACCACACTAATAGATTGATTCAACTTCAAATCAAAGCCAATCTTTTTTCTTTCTTCAGTCATGTGCCTTCATGATTCTGACTTGAATTGGATATAGTGAAGTTATTTGAATTAAAAGTATGATTTAATACCCCAATACAAGATTTGATGCTATGAAGTACAGCATGCTAATCCCTTTTGTGATATTCACTCCCTTAGTGGCCTAAGGCAAAAATCTTTGTGTAGATTTCAAAGACGTATGAAAGTGAATGTAAAAGTACAAATCACAAGTACCCTCACAAGCCCCTCTATCTCAATCAAAGGGAAAGACCTGCTTGAGATTCGGTTCACGTTTGAAAGAAAACTTAGAACTGGTTTTCCTATGCAAGTAAAATTCTTGAAGGCTTCTTCCTATCTGCAAGTGTGAAATCCTGAGAAGTGGCTTTAGGTGATTCAGGAAATTATTTTCAAGGAGAGACTGACCCCTGGAGGCAGACAGAGAGCTCCCTTTTGGCCAGAATTTACTTTTCTTATTACAGGTATTAAGTAAAGGACTAACACGAAGAGATGACATTCATAGCAAATTCCACTAGGTATCTTACCTGCTTCTCCAAATTCTCTCTCTACATCCTTTAACTTATTTGTAGAAGATCTAATAGAATCCTAAATGGTGGAATATAAACATTTTTGAATCTGCACACCTCTGAATCACAAACTCCATGAAGGTAGAGATCTGTTTTATTCATATTTATATCCTCATTTATCTCTTAGCAAATGTATGCTACATAGCATTTACTTAGCACTAAATACAAGTTTGTAGAAAGATTAAATGAGCAAATTGATAAACCTAGTCTAATTCTTATATTTTTCAAAGATTAAATAAATTACACAAGGCCCCATACTTAGGAGAACACGTGAATGTTAATTGAACATCCACAAAAACAATGTGGGCAGATAAAAGAGTTTTAAATCATTGAGCCTAAGATGAGAATCAAAAGGGAGACTTGTGGAACAAATAGTTATTTTATGCCAGCGCCCAAACACTGACCCCTATACATTCATCTTTGAAATGATTTTGATAATTTTTTTCAGAAGGAATCCATAAACTTCACTGGTTTCATAGGAATGAGGAAGGGGGCAGGGAGAACTGCTTGCTCAGTGTGACTCATAAGCCTTAGGCTAAAAAACATGATGAGAAAGCTTTAGTTTCAGCGAGATTATTCCCCTCCTACCAGATGATGCAAATTTATCTAATTTAAGACATTGAGCATTGTTAACTGACATTACTTCTAGTATGGCCTGGTTGAAACATTTGATCAGTTACTTAAATCTTGGTGCTGATAAATGAATCATGTAAAAGAGACTTTGATTGTGGAAAGAACATGAAACTGTTGTAGTTTATATTGTTAAATAGTTGTCAAGGCACTGGCAAAGCAGACTGGATTTTTTTTTTCCCAAATAATTCAACATATGAAATTTCCAGAATAAAGTAGAATTGGAAAAATCCAAAACTTACTGAAATTGCTCACTTTATTTTATATTTTACACCATTTTTATTTATAGTCTATATTATTCTTTGCTGCTTGAGATCTCTCATGAGCTTTTGGCCACTGAGTGCCCAAGTATATAGTATATAGCATAAGAACAACAACAAAATAAAAAAACAAAAAGAATTGATGTAATTAAAAGACAGACTTTATAAAATCCATTATTTTCTTAAGATCGATCATGCTTTGTTTATTTAAACTGTGCTCTCAGAAACAGTCTTTGAATTGGAAAAACACAGCTGTAAATATAAACTAACCTCTTTCTTGCCCCACAAATATGTATATCTTTTTATGTACTTCTAAATTCTTGCTTCAAACTCTTAAGCTCTCAAATTTCCTTAACTTTGCCATGCAACCTAGAATTAGTTTACATTGGCAGTAGACTAATTCTAGGTTTATTTATTTATTTATTTCTTATCTTTATTAAATAAAACTTACTTTTGGATTATAAAAGTAATTTTATGCTCCATGTATAAAACAAAGACAATTGTAAAGAAAAAAAAATTATAATTCCACTACCAAAGGTAAACATTACTAACATTTTAGCTTTTTCTTCTTGACTTTAACAGTTGAGGCTATGCTGCATATTTTCACATTCTGCTTTTCTCACATAATATAGTATTCTGATGTCATTAAATTTTGATTTAATGGTGTCTTGGTTTTTTGTTCATTTTAATTGTGTCTTGTTTTTTTGTTTGTTTTCGACATGTTTTTCTGCCCTTTTAAGTCTTAAGTGCTGTGATAAATACATTTTAATCTTTAGAAATTCTTCTAGTGATACTTTATTTTTAAAGACTATTTTAAACATGTTAACATATTTACCAAAATAATGTGTGAATTCTATAATTTGAGACAATACTAGCCTATTTTAATCATCCCTCCCACCTCTTGTCAGCCCCTCTCCTTTCAACTAATAGAAGTCTTGGTTTATACACAACATAAAGATGTCAGCTTCCTCTCCCAATAATTGTTACTTGCTTTTCCTCCACCAGCCATTATTTAGTAAGTCTGTATTAAAATTTTTAAAAAAGGATTAGAAAAATCTGATTTCAAGGATTGAAAGTTCAGCCAAAACTTGAAACAAACAAACAAACAGAAATCTTATTCTTTAATGCTTTCAATAATACTTTTATATTGCTACTAAGTTTCTAGTTTCCATGTAATCCTACATAATTTCAGCAAACTCTTTTTTATATTATCAAGTTGTTTTTAATTTCTACTAACTGTTGCTTCAGTTTTTTTTTTCTTTTCATTTCAGAAAACCACAAATTCTTGTTTTATACTGAGGAGAAC
>NW_011888786.1:18946634-18965059 GCF_000151845.1 Pteropus vampyrus | reverse complement strand
ATTTTACTTTAATAAAGGTAAATGAGGTTGTTGAGACTTGTTCAGAAAGCCTACTGTCTTCCAAAACTATATGTCCAACAGGGTCTCCAAAATTCCCTGAAACATTATTGAAGAATTCCTTAGGACCACACTGGCTATTTAATATTGAGCAGATTATTTTATTTCTGCTTTGTCATAAAAAATATAAAGCTGATGTATTAAATCATTCTTCTATATTTACAACTTGGAAATATTTTATTCATATGAATAATTTTTAGTACACAACACCTAGATCACTGGCCAAAATATGTCAAATTTATGTACTCTGTCAAATGTATATTCTTCATTTTTACCTCTTATTTTGAATAATTATTTTTATATGTTCCAGAAACTGTACAAAATACTTTATTTTAATATTTTATTACATAGAATTTAAATATATATATATAATGGTAGAAGAATAATAGAAAGAGACCCCATATACCTATCATCTATATTTAACAATATTATAGCAAATATTTTTTAAAGTAGACTTAAATTTCTACTTTTCTTACATCCTTAACTGTAAAAAAAATCAGATCTTTTTGGTTTTGCATTAGAGAAAATAAATAAAAAAATATATAACTTTCTCCCTTATATTATATTTGACAACTTTCTTACAGAAAGTGCACTAAAGTAGTGTTTATTTTACTTTTTGGTAAAAACAAACTAATTGCTTTAAAATATACATGTATTTTGTATAGCTTCACTAGTATAAAAGGAGACTGAAATTCTTCTTCAATTATTCACCTGTAGTGATCCAAACTATTAAAGTATTTGAGTGAATCAGGCAATTTTGTCTCATTAGAGAGTAGATAATTGTGTCATGAGCAAATTATTTGGACAAATTCTAAACGGCATTATCCAGTAAATTATAATCAATAGGTGCTTTTTTAATAAATTATGTGTCCAGAGAGTAGAGCACCATGTGAACCAGTAGTCAAGAATTCAGTATGACCTCCCTTTATGCCGTGACTTGCTTTGTGAATTGGAAAAATCAGTTAACCTCTCAGCGCTTCAGTTCACTCATCTATGAACTGAGAAGAGTAACATTTGCCACCTAACTCAACAGTATTTTGTGAAGGTTAATGAGCTTCAGAGTTTATAAAGTGCCTTTTCTTCTTGGATTGAAAAACTCTTGAAGAGTGCTAAGTATCACTGCTATTTTTTTTTTATCTTACAGATCTAGTAAGTTATTATTATTTGAAAGGCCTATGATATTGCAAAATACGTGAATACTTCTACTAGCATTATCTAATGTTTATTGTGTTATTGGAGAGGTAAGAAAAGTTTCAGCATTACTGCTATTGAACTGGATTCCCATAACTATTAGAGTCTAACACATTATTGCTCCAATAACACATGCATGTTAGGCAGAGTTTTTCTAACTTCGACTTAAAATATTTTAGTTCTAATCAATTTGTCAAAACCCTGTTATCTCTTGACATAGTTTTACGAGCTGAATATTAAAAAGAGAACAGTTTCTCCAGTGAACAAATGCACCTGTTCTTTATTGCCACATTGAATGAATAATGTTAAGGTCTTGACTGAAACCTGCAAAAATGATTTGATATAAGATGAAAATCTTTCCTTTCATTCTGAATTTTGTGAAACAGTTTTGCCAAAGCTCTGCTTAAGATAAAAAAGGAAATTTTTACTAACACAGATTTGTTAGGGTCCTGAACTCTATAGTGATGCTACAAATCCTACGTTTTGTGGATTTTAATTAATTTTGTACTTATTTATATATTATTTTAAAATTCGAGTGGAAAAAATCACAATTTTTATGCTGCTAGAGGAGTTTATCTTGAAATCTTAGAAAAGTGTTGATGTGTCAGCTATTTAATCAACATATTTTATATCATTTTAACAATATATCTTATTATTTTACTTTAAATATTAAATAACTTTTTTATTAAAATTATTGGTGTGACCAATACCAAATTATTGGTATTTTATTGGTTAATAAAATCAAATGAGTTTCAAGTGTACAGTTCAACAATACATCATATATTGCATTGTGCATTCACCACTCAAAGTTACATTTCCTTCTGTCATCGAATGTTTGACCCCTTTTACCTCTATTTACCTTCCCCCTCCTTCCTTCCCTCTGGTAACCATTAATCTACTGTCTGTGTCCATGAGTTTCTGTTTGTCATTCCGGTTTGTTGCTTTCAGTTTCATATTCCACATACGAATGAAATCATATGGTTTTCAACTTTTTCTGTCTGACTTATTCACTTAGCCTGATTATCTCAAGACCCATCCGTGTTGTCACAAATGGCAGTATTTCATCTTGTCTTATGGCTAAGTAATATTCCGTTGTATGTATGTACCACATCTTTTTTATCCAATCATCTATTGTAGGACACTTTAGTTGCTTCCATGTTTTGGCCACTGTGAATAATGTTGCTATGAACATCGGGGTGCATATGTCTTTGGGAACAAATGTTTTTAGTTTTTTTTTATGGATTGTTGGATCATAAGGTAATTCTATTTTTAGTTTTTTGAGGAACCTCCACACTGTTTTCTATAGTGATTGTACACTGGCAGTGTATGAAAGTTCTTTTTTCCCCACAACCTCTCCAACACTTATTATTACTTGTCTTATTGATGATAGCCATTCTAACAGGTGCGAGGTGATATCTCATTGTCGTTTTGATTTGCATGATAGCCATTCTAACAGGTGCGAGGTGGTATCTCATTGTCGTTTTGATTTGCATTTCTCTAATAGCTAGTAAAGTTGAACATCTTTTTACATGTCTGTTGGTCATTTGTATTTCTTCTTGGGAGAAGTGTCTGTTCAGGTCCTCTGCCTATTTTTAACTAAATTCTTCTTCTTTATTTTTTTATTGTTGAGTTATATGAGTTCCTTATATATTTTGGATAATAAGCCCTTATTGGAGGCATTGTTTGAAAATATATTCTCTCATTCATATCTCTTTGCCTTTTTTTTTTGCTGTGCAGAACCTTTTTAGTTTGATATAGTTCCATATTAAATAATTCTTATTGCACTTTATATTAGGACAATATGTATATGTAAAAAACATATCTCACACATTTCTACTACTTTATTTCAGAAGCATAATAAAGGAAAAACCAAAAGGTAAAAAGTACAAAATACATATATGAGGAGTATGGGAGGTGGAAAGGGTAAAGTTCAATTATATGGTGACCGAAAGAGATATGACTTTGGGTGGTGAACACATAACACAATAAATAAATGATTTATTGTAGAATTGTACACTTGAAACCTATACAATTTTGTTAACCAGTGTCACCCCAATAAATTTAATAAAATTTAAAGAAATTAAAACATTCTCTTAGAATTAGAAATATTAGAAGCAATATAAATATTAATTATTATTTTTCATATTAATATATTCTAGATAATGAAACTGTTCTAAGTTATATATATAATATGATATTATGTGTATAATATCATACATTCTTTCTTTCTTTGGCTTTCTGAAAGCGTTGTAAAAATATTTAAAACCAAAGAGTCAGACTTTTGAATTTCAGAGGTCTACTTTTTTTTAAGTGGGAATGGGGGGGAACCAAGAACAATGTAGATTTGCTAACTTGTTGTTTTGCCAATAAGGGTATTATTTTTTAAAAATTATCTCACACAATCACTATTTTATTAAAGAGAGTCACTAAGAATATTAGGAAGGGCAAGTTCTTGAACTAAAAGTTTTATATACACAAGGCAAAATACTTGACAACTTTACCTTCACATATATAAAAAGCTTGACTTATTTTTTTTCTGATTTTTGTCCTGAACTTGTGAAGAATTGCTCAAAACCAGCTCTGGCCGCAGAACTGGCACATGGGAACTACAGATTACATTTCCTTAAGTGGAGAGAGAAAATGAAACAAATTCTGCCTTTTAGAAAAGAACAGTTCTAAATTAAGGATGTCTTTGTAAATTCTTTTGGCCATCTGTCTATCTAGTCACAGTTATAATACCTAGATGTGTTTTAGGAAACAAACTTTTCACATCTTTTCTTTCAGGAGCAAGAAAATGTATATATACAGCTGTTTTGTTAGGTTAAGTATCAACTATACTCATCCATACAGGCTTAGGGGTGTAGGCCAGCTGTCATACAGAAAAATGGTTTGTATTTTTGAGAAAGAGCAAAGAAGAACATGTTGACTATATTGATGATAATCTTTAAAATCTCTCAATTTTACCTTTATATATCAATTTTACTTTGAGAAACCAAAGAAATAAATTCCTTATCAGTGACAGTTTTTGGATAGATGATGCTCCAAAACTTCTAAGCTTGGTTACATTGAGTAATCTTTCCTGGAGCTAATTTTACCTGCATATTTTTGGTCTCTGGAGACTAAAAATATTAGTGCTGAAAAATTCCTGAACAGTAGTTTTAGAGGTACATGGCTATAAGAGAGAAATATTTTCTTCTTTTTACTGCTTGACTTAGCAAAATAAACTCATTTTAGTTTTACAAAATGCAGGCAAACATTCAATTGTAAAAGGCCCTTATTTTTACTTTAAATGATTTACTCTTTTGCCTTTTCATAACCTTTTAGCATTACTTTTAATAAAGAGAATAGGCTACATAATGGTACTTTTGGCATTCAAAGAAATTTTGAAAATATCATTTTCAACCTAACATGTATTGCACACTAAGCACATGGACAGGAAGTTTAGTTTGCAGAATAATTATATCAGGCTTCAAATCAGAAGGCTGAAAGTGCTTATCCTTACTATTTTGCCGTCTTCACTGTTTTCAATTTTATTGTGCTACCCCAAGTTCTCCCACCTACAAGAAGGGGCTGCAAAACTTTCAGAAAGCCAAAGAGAGAGAGAGAGAATGAGAGAGACAGACAGACAGAGAGACAGAGAGAGAGACAGAGAGACAGAGAGAGAGAATGTTTTAGTATCTTATTTAAATTATAGTAGACTTCACATTTTCCATAGCATTTAATGATGTACAAATTCATAGGAGGTTCTAATCTTAAATAAATTTCTGTTTACATAATGTTCCTATGATAAGATTGAAAAAATATTAACCTATGAGGAAATATTCCTTTTATCTGGGGAGTTCACTGTATATTTTTCTTTTTCAGTAGTTTAATTTTAACTTAGTATTTAGTGTTGGAGGGAAAATATTTTTATAGGAGGAATAAATTAATTCCATCAAGGCATTGGTATTAGGTACTTAACAATCAAATAAGCTCATTTTCTTAGGTAGAAACAAAATCATTTAGCTACATGGTTTTCCAAGGTAATTCTGACTCAGATGACTCAGTTTCCTTGAAAAGGGGACAACAGAGTTATACGTATCATGAGCTATCTGACTCACTCAGCTTTGTCACAGCATTTTGGTGGAGATCTTTCTTCTATTTTGACATTATTGATAAAGCAGTTAAGAAAGAAATATATTTTCAATATTAAGTATCAAGGAAGAAACTTTTCCTTCTCTCTTCCTTAAAGAATACCAGTATAATACTGCCCAGGAATGCATAGAATCCTAATCAGCACAAGGCCTAAGTGTTCTGGAATCCAGGGGTTATGTCCTATATATCAGACTTTCAAACACAAATGGGGCTACCTCATAACCCCAGACACATGTTTGAAGAAAAGATGCAATTTACAGGAGACTTAAAGATTCTCAGATGATTTTATTCTTTGTTTTCTTATTATAAATCAAAAGCTAAAAAGTAAAAGTTTGAAGGTATATATTGGTCTGTGATTATTAGGTGTATTACTTTGCTAGGGCTGTCATAACAAAGTACTACAAACTGGGTGGCTTAAACAGCAGATATTAGCTGTTTCGTGGCTCTGGGAGTGAAGTTCGAGATCAAGGTGTCAGCAGGGTTAACTCCTTCTGAGGTCTGTGAGGGAGGATTTACTCCATGCTGTTCTAGCTTTTAGTGTTTTTTCTGGGAATCTTTGGTGTTCTTTTAGGCATACACATGTCACCCTGATCTCTGCCTTCATGTTCATGTGGTATTTTCCTTGTGTGTCTATCTGTATTCAAATTTCTTCTTTTTATAAAGATACAATCATATGGATTAAGCCCCGCCCTAATGATTTTATTTTAACTTGATCATCTTTAAAAATCTTACTTGCCAAAAAGAGACAGAACCAGGGGTTATGACTTTAGCATCTTTTGTAGGGAACATAATTCAACTCATAACATTGGGTCTACTCAGTTTGACATTTGCGTTTCAATTCTGCTAAACTCTTGGAAGATGGCATAGACTATAATATTTGAATTTTCCTATAATAATTATACAAAAAATAATAGGATAATAAAGGGAGTCCAGAGAAAGGATCTAAAATATAATTAACTAAGTATCAAATACTCACCTTCTTTTAGGTTAAATACATATTTTTGATATATATTTATACTGTCATTATTTATTTCTAATCCTTCTCATCTAATGCATCTATTAACACATGCATCCAAATTCTAAAAAGCTAAATTTCAGCAAAAATTTGATGATTTCTCAATCTGATCCATTTTAATAATCAAAGACAGCCTATGCAATGGGTGTTTGTTTCTCTACTGGACTTCTATTTATATCCATAAGAAAAATGCAGAGAAAGACCTCAATGTAAATAACACATTAGATATTTGGTTCTTAGATAAACAGATCATAGCAGTACTGAATTTATTGGTTTTCTTTCTAATCACCCCTTGTCATATCAACCGATTTCTCTACTATTGGTTGAATCAGCTGTACAGACAATCTGATTTTGTCATTAAGACAGCTGAAAACATCAAATTGACACTTTTTGATCTGTTTTATACAAACACAATTATTTTCAAAGTGTTCTCAAATCCTCCATCTGACTGCAGAACAAATAGAATTTCTTTTTCAAATTTTACTAACAGCAAAAAATAAAGTGGACTGTACAATCGATTTGCCTAACAGTAATAAAAGTATGAGTCAACAATTTTAGGAATTAAATCTAAGAACAATAAAAACCTCCAGATAGTCTAACTTGACTGTATCTGGATCTAAATTGATTTAGGATTAAGAAGATAACGTCTGGAAAAATACATTCAGTTTCTTAACAAAAGAAGAAGCATTGGCTTTGGCATAAAGCGATATTAGGAAAATATAAACCTCAGTCATTCCAATGACTCATGTGTTGCCTCTAATTTTTAGTCTACCAGAGTGGTGAACAGAATGTTCTTGTTCTATTCTGTTTATATTTATTCAGGTAAAGTATATCTCTAAGTGAAGACCATTGATAGTACTGGGTACTTAGCACCTTTTCTTGCTCTCCAAGTGCCCCACAAATATTATCTCATTACTCTTCAAAACTATCCAGACAAGAAATCATACATCTCGTCTCAAAAACAATTCTTAGAAAGAAGAATTTCTGTCCTCCAATAAGAGTGTCCACAATACATGCATTTAAAATCTTCCTCTTCTTCCCCCAGTTTTTATTTCGGTGATCTAGTCAGTGAATGAGCAATTAAAAACATATATATCTAAACAAGCCAGGAAGCAACCACATGTCAAGATGGTATTTATAGGCTACTCTCCAGCATGTTTATTTTCCAAATTAACATTAAACCTTCAAATAACAATGGCTTGGTGTGATTTTTTGTGAAGCAAACATGAAGGGCTAATTGTTTAACAGTATTGTGTCCTTTCTATTTACATAATGACATATCAAGTTTGTCTTATGAGCGCTGTAAAATATTAGTGGCTATCTATAAACAAAGCTCTGATAAAATAATATTTTATTTCAGAATCACTAATCTATGTTAATACCATTTTGGTCAAGGTCCTGTAACTGCTGTTAGGATTTCAACCCCTCTAGGTCAGAGAAAGAAGATGGGAAAATCCTTAATAAAATGTTCTGAGAAGCTACAGGTGGGAAATAAAGAAGCTCTTGTGACCTATAATCTTATTCCCTCATAAAGTCACCAAGAGAGCACAGCAGCTTCTGCGGCTGAAATTAGACAGCACACTAGTGGCTTTTCAATCTTAACTTTTACAGTTCAATGTTATCATTTTCAGTGAAGAACAAATGAAGGATACCACAGTTCTGCCCAAGATGTTCTCTCTGGGTTTAATCAGCCCACTCAACCACATGAGTAACTCTGCTTTAACAGTATTTTGTTCTCATTTAAAAACAAGGTAGACGTTTCTCTGGCCTGTTCATAAGCAAACATATTCTCAATGTGCTTTATTTGGGTTTCATCTTTTTTATGCCAAATACATCTGAAAATAATCATTTCTTTTTAAACATTTAATACTAAGTCAGATTGACTTTATAACAGGAGTTGTCATGAGATCGTAAAATCTACTCTAGGCATCAGCCCTGGTAGTGTCAAGTCCTGACAATATATGGTCCCATCGTATTGGCACTTTGTGTGAAAAGAAAGGGCTACAAGGCGAGTGTTTTACCAAATAAGAGTACTGGTGATAATTGTGTGCGTTTAGCGTATGCCCCTGCGAGCCCTTGCCCAAAGAGTTTCAGGTTTACTTTATCTTATCAATAGTTATTGACAATGGTGGAAAATGCCTACATTTATGCCACATATAACTGAATCTTGAGGAATTTATTTGGCTTAGAAGAGTACGTGACTTACATTTTCCTGACCCAAAAAGGAAAAAGGAATGCTTCCTAGGATCTCACCATTGACCTATTTTTCTTTCTTTTATAAAAGCAATACTTTACATTTTTCCTTTTTGATTTATGGCAAATATTTAGCAAGGTATGAAATAATTGGGCTGAAAAAAATTTCCTGTGGGAATATCTAGGGAGGGGTAGATAGCAATTTTCTGTTTTCTTTTTCTCCCCATTTATAAAAATCTCTCATTACTATTTCTTATCAAAGTTACATTTTTTTAAATGTTATGCTAGATGAATACTAAAATGTTTTTTTTTAATAACTTTAAACAACTCTAAAATTGCTGGTATGGAATGAAATAAAATAAGTTACTTGTATTCTAGATAACACAGATTTTTTTACACAGATTTATTATTTTTTCTTAAAGTTCGTAGGGCAGTAGAGTAAAACTTAATATTATTCGAAGGAGACAAAATTTTCAGATTTAATTTACTATCAAGCATTTACATAATATCAAGGTTTGGATTTAACATAAGCTCAGGGTTTGTCATATGTAATTTCCATTTATTGACATGTATAAGATGACTTGTTTAAGAATAGCTGGCTCTGTAAGCAGTTTACTTGACAAATTATGTCAAATATTTGCTTTCCGAAATCCTGAGAATTGGTTGAGTATAATTGTACTTCATGTTGGCAAAAAATAAATAAATAAGAGACCAAGGAAGTCCTATCATTAATTTGTCAGAAAAGCTAGTTGTCATTTCTGAAAATTTAATGTCATCGAAGTTCTATTTCCAATAGCAAAAGAGCACTATTGCTAATAGACTTCAGCGCTTGAAATAAATAAATCTTTGGAATCCTGTTGCATCTCTTGGGGTGTGACATTTGACAGTCTTTTATAGCACAGAACGAAACAAGTTTGTGAGCTGGAATTCAATTGTGGTGTATTGATTCCTTGCATCAGTCATTATTCCCTGCTGATTGACAGCTGAAAATTGGTTACGTTAAGTATTTCATATGTTATATTGGCTGACATTTGCTTGCCTGCTCCTGTGTCAATATTGTTGTAAAGATCTCCAGCTTTATGAGATAGCAATAGACACTGACTGTGGCTTTTGTGTGATGTTCCAGTGTTTTTCCTGACATAATTTAAGACATATTAAAAACCAGAAGCATCTTCCCTCTTGAGAAGCTTAATGCCAATATTATTGTCTTCCAGGGGAAGATCATGTATGCTCATAATCGGGTGCTAATTTTCACCCGTACGCTCATGTTTAGGCATTAGGCACTATAACTGTAAAATTGAGCCTTCTTGATTGATTCATGTCAAGCCTCATCTCGGCTCCTGCAGGGGAAGTCATCCGGCTGACCCTTTTTACACTAAAAGAAGAGATTTGTGTTCCTTTCTTTCACCTGGAACCATCAAATTGACTGAATAATCTGTAATACATTAGTGCTGACATTTGTTAGGAGAGAATTAAACAGGACACAGTAATCATTCCCTAGAATAAAAATTGTGTTTGATTTCCAACAGAGTTCTATTAAAGTGATGACAGAATCAGTCTCTTCCAAGGTGGAAAATCGTGAATATTCTCTGCATTAATGAATCAAGTTAACACATTAATTGCTTATAGTACCTAGTTCACCAATACGAGTGTTAAGAGATAGAGAAGCCGTGGTTTATGATGAACAAATAATGATAATCAAGTTGAGCTTGTGGGAAAAAAAGATTCTTGTCTTTTTGCTTTAGCTAGTCTGAGATGTAAAAAGTTGTATTACTCCCTGAGATGTATAAAATTTATCCTAAAATGGCTTATTATCTACTCTTAACTCACTTGAGAAATTTAACAGAAAGATTGAGTGAGCTGAGTATTGAAGTCCTAAATTTGATTCCTGTTTTTCATTATGCTGCATAGGTTTGCAATATTTTTGAATGTACATCAAGAATAGTCCTTATAGCTCGCTTTTACTATTCTAAGCTTTACTATTCTAAGCTTCATTGTCACTGAAGTTCATTTGAAGCTTTTCCTGAACAACTGTATTTCATATTCATTGGTCTTCATTCACAGCACCTGCTCATCAACCACAACTGTCAACATAAAGCAGAATCATATTACACTCCTTAGAGTTCACATGTGTGTACTCTGTAAAAAACTGGAAATTAGTCCTAACTTGTGTAGGACTAATTTCCAATATGGTTTGTTCATAAGTGATTATGTGAGTGTGTTTTTCATTATGAGTTCACACTTCTCAGAAGTACCACTTAAAAATGAACCTTTTCCACTCTTGATAATATTTGCTGAAGCAGTTGTCAAGTTTGTTAATTGGGGTCATTTCAAAGTGCTAACATGCCTGTACTACAGATACTCCATGCCATATGAAGCGATTTTGGGAAGAGAACTGGGCAGCTATGACAAAGAATTAATATAGAGAAACAAAGTTTTCCTTTTCCTTGAAAAACTGTAAAGGACTCTAGGAATTGTTAGAGTTAAGTGGACAATCCATGAACTAGTAGGAAGCACCTATCAAATTTTACAAAAAATAAACTCAGTTGAAGGAGATGAAAGAAATTGGTTTTACTTTATTTAATTTGGGGCTTTAATAGTTTGTTATCTTGCAGGTGACATATTTCTGTCCAAGAACCTTCATGAACAAACATGGAACATATCACTCTGCCAAGCACCTTGCTAGAAATTAAAAATAACATGAAGACTGAGGCTTGCTCTCATGGAATCCAGTTTATTGACAGAGAGAGAGAATGACCTGCTTACAATAAAATAGGTTAAGTGCTAAAGGAAAAAGCTGTACAATAAGCTATTTTAATACATTGTTGATGACCTAACTAGTCTGCATTTCAATTTTATAAATAAAAACACATGCTTTCACATTTTAGAATCATTTTTGCACCTTCCAGAGAAAAAATTATCATGCAGAAGAGAATGATATATAATTTATGAAATCAGAATCAAATATTTGACAGTTTATTTAGTGTCCATGAACCTATTTGCTGACAAAAGTGCTTGCTCTAAATGGAGAACATCCCACTTTTGCATTGCAAGTCTCCATAAATGAACTTTTAGGGGAAGTACAGTAAGCTCTTCAGTCACCAATTATCCTGTCACTTGCAAAGTATGGGAGCTCTGAGGAGCTTCAAGGGTAGTACATGTTTTCACTGATATTATAAACTAGATCAAGGTTAAGCTAATCTATTATCAGTAACTGTAGAATAAAACAAAATAATACTATACACAGAACAAGAATCCACATCATTCTGGCCTGAAAATTCTGAGCTGGAAAAGGAATTTTGACTACTTAATTTTTGATGTTATTCCTAAACCTAAAATTCAATGATAATTTTATATATAATGTTTAAAATGATACAAATAAATTTATATGACAAAGAAGGGTATAAATGCACTTAAAAACATTTTGTAATGAGAAAATCTATGATTTATTTATTAATATATAAGTAAATGAAACATGGGTGACTGTAATTTGCCAAACACTGTCAGGAGTCAGAGGTAAAAGGTAAATAAGACCAAGTCCCTGTCCTGCATGTTGTGTGGGAACGGAGAACAGTAGAGACAATCAAGTCACATAGTTTAATAAGCCCTGTAAAAGAACCATGTATAAATTGCTATAAAAGTTCAGAGGAGGTATCAAGTTATTACACAGGGGACAGAAAAGGCTCAGAGATCAGAGGTGACATTTCAGTTGGGTAAACATTAAAGAATGTGTGGGGCTCTCAAGATGGCCACGGTGGGAATAAATGAGTACACCAAAAAGATGATGCTATTGGTCAGTGTCCCTTTGCTGAGAGCATAATTCTCTCCATATAGTTTGAGCAAGAAGGAATTTAAAATAAGGTGCTATTTAACTTATAAATGTCTGGGAAGACTGAAAAAAGACTTTCAGTTGGGCTTTCAGAAATGGCTCCCACAGTCATACCAAAGAACCAAGCCATAAAGAACTGCTATTACTTTCTACAATCAGGAACTCTCTGCCCCCAAAAGCACTCTCACTGTCCCTATTAAGGATATGCTGTATCAGGAAGCCACTGTTGGTATATCAACTCCACAAGGACAAGAATCATGGTGAGCTCTGTTCCCTGGTACATCCCATACATTGATCAGGATGAGTGTCTGGCATGTGATAGGTGCTAAATGGATATTTTTTTCAGTGAATTGAATAGGTAAGCTGCTATCTCTACCAGCTGTATAACCATGTCATGCCTAACATAATTTACTCCAATCAGTAGATTTCGTGGAGCCTGCCTTTCAGTACCTACTAAGTCGATTAAGACACTACTAGTCCATTGCTAACGTGGAAAAGAAAAATCAAATACCTTCCTGATACAGATTGTCAACAGAAATAATTGGTATTTTAGATGCATGGCTTCTTCTTCACTTTGTCGATCTCAAATGGTGACATTAGATTAGCAGGACCTAGTCACTTCCACAACCTACCACAGAAAAAGCCTAGGAAATGGCATTTAGCTTTTTGGCCTCTTCAATACAAGACAGCATGACAAGGGAGGTGAACAGTCCATTCCTTTGGGCCCGAACATCTATGTATATACTTCTTATCATATGAAAGCTTAATGACAAGAAGAATAACAACATTCTCCCACCTATCATACAACTGTGATGAACAGAAATAAAAATGTCTCAGCCCCTCTCAAAGGGTGGACACAAAGTTCTATCCCCTACTGCATTATCTCTGACAAGTTCATTATTTTCTTAATTGAGCTAGAGTCTTACCTTATTACTTTATAATCTATGTACTAAATAATAGACTTGACCATGATCATACAACTATATAAAAGGGGGTGGAGAAAGAGGAGGAACAAGTGAAATTCAAAACATTCATTTACACAAAATGTGGGATTGGATGAAGTTAATGAATCGACTGGAATGAACCTGTACTGCAGGTTAGGTCCACTGGGTCCAACTGTGCAAGCCAAATATATTCTACCACCATTGTGTTAGGAACCACCTGGCAGTGGATGTCTATTCTGCCTTAAATATCAACAGGGAGAATTTATGTCATGTCCCAGACTGTACTTTTCAGGACTTTAGTAGTGATTCCAGTCATCCCGACATGGGAATATTGAGTCAGGGGAACACTAAGGATAGAGGGACTCACCCTCCATCTCCTGCTTCTTGAGATGAAGCTGCATGCTGCTACCTTACTAGGCCTTACCTTTCTACCTCTTGTATCTCACCCTTCTATATGTGCAGAAGCAAAGAACTATATTTCCACTCCATTTGAAAACAGGGACTGGATGGAAGATCAGAGTCAATTTCATTACACCTGAAATCCTTTTATTACAGGGAACATTTTCATGGTTTTTCTTATGTATGAATGTATAGACCACGGATGCTGACAATAGTCCTTATTTCTGTAAATGACAATGAATTCAGAGTCAGAATATGGTAAGCGCTTTTCTCTAATAGCCAGTCCGTGTTCTCTTTGCTCTCAGCCATAACACCCAGTGAGTCACTGTCTTGTACATAGCAGAGTAACATAAAGTTTCATTTCTAAAGAATCCGCCAGCATGGGTTAATGTGCAGTACACCATGGGCATGTTAATCCTAGCCAGAACCCCAGAGGATTCTTAGGATGGAGACAGTCTATTGCCTGCCTGTGATGTATATCAGTAATCTGATTAAGAAAATCCTCAGACTTTTCTTGTCACTAATCTTCTACCTAACCACATGGCCAAAATATTATCTGGTAAAGAGTCTCTGCTCTGGTCATATCTCTTTCTAGAAAACCATTGCTAAAGGTTCTGCATGCTAAAAAGATTTGCCCTTAAAGCTCATTTCTGAATACATCTATAATGCTGGAATGAGCTATTTCTGGCTGGGGGAAGCATATCATATTCAAATATCTGTAAACTAATAGACTGGTTTTATGAGAATTCTCTAAGAGGCTACAGACATAAGGGAAGAGAAGGATGTCATTAAAGCACGATTAGGTACAATGCAGTATAAGACATCTCCTCAAGCAACTTTCTTGTGATTTTAAAAAATACTTGAGGTTGACCTTGTATAAACAATGTCAACTTGATGATGGGCTGCTGCTGCCTACCTCCAGCTCCATAGCTTTGTGAAAAACACCTGGTTAATGATAGGCAGCCCAAGACATGTTGTTACTGGGTGTCTCATAGTCAGGTGTTCAATCTACTCCAGTAGCATACCAACAGAATAATTATTACCACAGGAAGTTTTCCTCTCTGAAATCTAAAAGACCTGGGCTGTGATTTTGCTATGGGGAATTTCTAGTCTTATATATATTTTTAATCTTCAAGCATCATTATATCTGTCCAGGCTGCAACCTGGACAAGCTGAAGAGTTGGCTTTTTCTTTGTGACCCTTTTAAAATTTGTACCCATAAGAGATACTCAGTAAGTGGGTTATAAAAACAAGTATGATTTAAATTGCCTTTGAACCTAAAGAAACCATCAAACATTATGTTGTTTTCTGAATGTTAGTTGATTCGAAGTCTTGCCAGTGTTCTCCAATGTTGCACACTACTGGATCTCCACAAGCTTCACTGAATTTTTGTGACAAGCAATTCTCATCCTTTTGCACTCATGAGTCTTACTTAGACACATAGATTATAATCATTTCCTGTCCACCAGCTCTTAGTAACACATAGATCCTAATAGAATGGGCCAGCATGATACCCTATGCAATGGTGAGATGTCCAGGGTCCCTGACAGTAAATTATAACAAAGAACCAGAAAAATGATGATGCAGTGGAGTTATACCATTGTTATTGAGAGATGAAAACAATTGCTTCTGGAATTCTCTGCTTCTTAGGGTAGAGAAACTGTATTTGCTAGATAAATTGTTACATGTCTGGTGACAGAAATTGGGTTCTTCAGAGAAAAAGAGAAAACTTTGGAGTAGCTGTTGACATTGGAGTTAATACATGACTAAATAATCCACTGCTGTGCAGTGAAAATAGCAATTACATGATGACCTGATAGTACATGTAGATTTGAGCTAGGAGATAATAATAATAATAATAACAACAACAACAACAACAACAACAACAACAACAGCAGCAACTAGAAGTAGAAGAGGGACTTCGAGAATCCATCCTCTGCTTCTGCTTCACCCTTACTACATTCTATAACAGATTTAGTCACAATTAGGGAAGTGGGATGAGAAGCCTTGAAAAAAATTTCAGAAAAACTGCCATTTGTTATTAGGTGAAGTATTTATAAAATATTCAAACAAAGCATGACCAGCTTTGTAGTATGGGTTACAGTGTGAGTTATTTGGGTTTATTTGAATCCTTGTAATACCCCTGTTACAATTTGGGGGTCACACTCTTTTCTGACAAATGATCTAAAATTTCCAAGTATCTTGAGAGTGTCAGAGCATAACTTATATTGTAATTTAGCAACTCAGAGTCAGACTTGACAATATGGTTAGGCAATTTCAACTAAAGATGATAAAGTGATGATTCTTTTTTTACATCCATGGATGATAACGGTCTTCTGATATCATTTCAATCTGAGAATTTACAAACTTAAATTTTAATTTCTTTCTTTAAACTCACCAAATTATTTAGAAGCAGCTACCCTAAACCAACCCTTGTATTCCCCATTATCTCCACAATGGTTGATTAAAGAAGAATGTGATATGCAAATGCTTTACTTTCAATGTGTACTTCTTTGAATTTTAGTAACTGCTTTACATCTTTATAACACAGATAACCAACTGCTTGCTTTCTAATTAATGAGATTCAAACCTAACCAGACATTGTTTTTAGTATTTTAGAACTTCTGCTTTCATTGAAAATATATATGACTATTTTCGACAAAAATAATAACATCAAAGAATTTTAGACACGATTTTTAGTTACATATTATTCTATTTTAGTTGATGTCATATTTGTTTCCCAAGAAATTTTATATTTGTAATCATGATGTACAAGCAATTAAATTATACATCTTAGCAATGACCTTATAAAGAGGTGTTCTCAATATTCAGAGTGAGATGGGAGTGAGCTAGAGAAGAGAAATATAGTTGAAAAAGATATAAATTACTTCTTTAAGACCTTACCTTCTCACTCTACTTTTTATAAGATCATACTCCTGAAGGTGATCTTAGAGCCCATCTTGGCTAATTCTTTAGTTTACAGCAGATGAAGCTGAGGCTGCACCCCCACCCCAATTAAACTCTTCGTTATATACTGTCTTATTCTCTAATTGCCTCTTGCACATACTACATTTCTAACAAGGCTATAAGCTCTTTGATAGCAGAGATAATTATCTGTGGTTTTGTATCTCCTTCACAGCTCTTAATACTTGTTGATTAAATGATTGATCTAATCAATGGTGCTCTCTTTTTTATCCCTTATGCTTCCAAGATCACTGGTCAGGTCATAGATTGAAGCACTAATGGCAAAAGATATTGTTTGTTAGTATGTAAAGAATTCTACATTCTTTGGATATGGTGGACTTGGTTAATAAGGTAACTAAATAAAGTCAAATGACTCAATAATTAATGGAATAAAAATCAAGAAGAAGGATTACAAAAGGAATTTGTAAATTCGAACAAGCATTAGTTTTCCAAGATGATATTCATGATACAAATGGACTTTAATTCATTATAAGATTGCTAGAAAGTTATAAAATCCACTATTATCTAAGTAGAAAATGTGTGCTTCTATCTATATGTTTATACAGAGAAACACAGGAGAAATCCAGACTGCTTTGTATACTTTTGGTCAATTACTGCTCACAGGAAGTCAATAGCTTAAAATTGGTCCAGATTCTCTCTCTCTCTCTCTCTCGTCTCTCTGTCTCTCTCTATGCCTCTCTTTGTCTCTATTTCTCTCTCTGTATATCTTACGTATATAATAAGCAGTCACAGAAGTATAAAATATCTCCAAAAATTGTGGCAACTTATATTTTACAAATGAAAATACTGAGCATAAAGTATCTAAATGATTTGGTGGTTTGTGCAAGTATACACATTTATTAAATAAATCTCCTTAAGTTGGTTATTTTAATTCTTTTCCTGTGGCTCATGAAGGTCATGTAGCTGTCCTATATTTGAGGGGGATGTTTTCATAAACACCAAACAAGGCTTAAAATAGTCATTTTCTGTTATATTGTTGTAAATTACATAAATGTTAATTTTATTTATGTCCGTGGGTTGCTTGAAGACAAAGATTTTGTCTTATTTTTAACTTTTACTATGTTGTGTATAAAGAATTGGCATAGTTGGTTAATAAATCCTTGTTAACGAAACTGTATATAAATGGTCATCTTTAATTAATAAATGTGTTTTTGTTAGCAGAATTCCATCATCCTCACTATAACTTGTTTTATATAACTATTATAGTACATAGTGGAATCTTGGAGTAAATGGAACAGTTTTACAGCTATATCCTTTCCTCAAGGTAAAAGAAAAGGGAGAATACAATTTCTTATACAAAAAATAGCCAAACAATATGTCATCTTAATCTATCAAAAACTTCTCTAAATTCTAAGATAAATAAAATTATAGTTAATTAGATGCTTAATTGCTGTTTATTATATTTGTATATTATATCATAGTCAAACAAATGCAGGAGAATTATATGTCTATGTGTGAGAAATAAACTTTTAGAACAATGAGGAAATATGAAGGAGTGCAAATACTAAATCATATGGTAAGAGTATTTCCAGTTTTGGTAAGAAACTGTCAAACTATGTTTTAAAATGGTAATACCATCTGCATTCCCACTAGCAATAACTGAAAATTCCTGTTGTCCACATCTTCACTAGCATTTGGTGTTGTCAGTGTTTCAGATTTTTGGCCACTCTAATAGGCA
>NW_011888786.1:18927841-18946584 GCF_000151845.1 Pteropus vampyrus | reverse complement strand
ATTCATTATAAGATTGCTAGAAAGTTATAAAATCCACTATTATCTAAGTAGAAAATGTGTGCTTCTATCTATATGTTTATACAGAGAAACACAGGAGAAATCCAGACTGCTTTGTATACTTTTGGTCAATTACTGCTCACAGGAAGTCAATAGCTTAAAATTGGTCCAGATTCTCTCTCTCTCTCTCTCTCTCTCTCTCTCTCGTCTCTCTGTCTCTCTCTATGCCTCTCTTTGTCTCTATTTCTCTCTCTGTATATCTTACGTATATAATAAGCAGTCACAGAAGTATAAAATATCTCCAAAAATTGTGGCAACTTATATTTTACAAATGAAAATACTGAGCATAAAGTATCTAAATGATTTGGTGGTTTGTGCAAGTATACACATTTATTAAATAAATCTCCTTAAGTTGGTTATTTTAATTCTTTTCCTGTGGCTCATGAAGGTCATGTAGCTGTCCTATATTTGAGGGGGATGTTTTCATAAACACCAAACAAGGCTTAAAATAGTCATTTTCTGTTATATTGTTGTAAATTACATAAATGTTAATTTTATTTATGTCCGTGGGTTGCTTGAAGACAAAGATTTTGTCTTATTTTTAACTTTTACTATGTTGTGTATAAAGAATTGGCATAGTTGGTTAATAAATCCTTGTTAACGAAACTGTATATAAATGGTCATCTTTAATTAATAAATGTGTTTTTGTTAGCAGAATTCCATCATCCTCACTATAACTTGTTTTATATAACTATTATAGTACATAGTGGAATCTTGGAGTAAATGGAACAGTTTTACAGCTATATCCTTTCCTCAAGGTAAAAGAAAAGGGAGAATACAATTTCTTATACAAAAAATAGCCAAACAATATGTCATCTTAATCTATCAAAAACTTCTCTAAATTCTAAGATAAATAAAATTATAGTTAATTAGATGCTTAATTGCTGTTTATTATATTTGTATATTATATCATAGTCAAACAAATGCAGGAGAATTATATGTCTATGTGTGAGAAATAAACTTTTAGAACAATGAGGAAATACGAAGGAGTGCAAATACTAAATCATATGGTAAGAGTATTTCCAGTTTTGGTAAGAAACTGTCAAACTATGTTTTAAAATGGTAATACCATCTGCATTCCCACTAGCAATAACTGAAAATTCCTGTTGTCCACATCTTCACTAGCATTTGGTGTTGTCAGTGTTTCAGATTTTTGGCCACTCTAATAGGCAGTTAATTTTGTTTTAATTTGCATTTGCCTAATGACATATGATGTAGAGCATTATCAAACATTTTGACTGCAGTGCTTTATGCAGAAGAAAATAGGGTACCATATTTAAGATGCTCAAAGAATGTTAATATGAGTTAAATATTTTATATTCATCCACATTAACCTTCAGAGGGCAGAGACAAACTATTATCAATATACAAAAACTCATTGTTGTCATAAGTTTTTCTTTAAAAATCTACTAAAGAACATGCTTCAGATAACTAAAATTTCCAGAAAGACATAGAGCCTTTACTAGTGGTGAGCCTTAGCTATGTAATGACTTGTAAATTAAAACTAAATGAGAGCTAAAAGACAGGAATTTTAGAATATAATGGCTATATAGTTGGCGGTGTTATTGAAAAACACAAAAAATAATGGGAAACAAAAGAAACAGCACATGCAAAAAATTTTGACTTTTTATAGAATCATAATTTGTGCTGCTGATACACTATTATTCCGAAATTGTTGTATGTGTAAATAATTATGGGATATTCTAATTATAGCAATCCCAGGATTCTTGGTGTGGACAAAAGCAAATAGAGATATAATAAAATATTTTAAATAAAATCTCTATAGTTATGAATTTGAATTGAGAATATTATATAATTTAGCAGATATTTAGTTTTTGACCATAGCACATAAACAAACATATTTACTACTTCTATCTACTAAAAGGCTTGGAAACAATGAGAAATCCAGTAACAATCAGCATTTCTGGTATCAAGATTGTCTCTAAATATAACTCATTAAAATAAACCAGAACTTTTTAGAGAAATGATTGAACACAAAACATACAAGGTAAATGTGGAATACTTGGCATACCAAATAGCAAGGCAAATGTCAAAGTCGACTAAATTTTTTTCAAATGGATTCAAGAGCCAATTTAAAGAGGCTATCATGGGCCAAAAATGAAATGTTTTCAGTTCGACATGGGAGCAGGATTACAATGGAGTAAAACCCATAAAATATATTAAAATAAAAATAAATTTGTCACCTTCTGAAGATAACAGACAAGGACTTATCTTTAAAACAGAGCACTTTTTTTAAAAAAGAACAAGTACTTCTATATTTATTTCCCTTATGAAAATTGTATCACTGGTTAAACAAATAGTAGGTGAGGGGAATTATCATTTCCTTATAAAATTATTCTGGCTAATAAATGAAAACAAAATGATAGAATTAGAAAATAACCACCTTATAAATTCTAAAAACAAAATTAACTTTAAAAATACCAAAACAGACACAGGCATCTTCCTGAAAAAGCTTACCACCACCTATAGTTTTGCTACAAGAATCTAACGAGTCTAGTTATTCCTCTGCATGCTGCTGCCATTTTTTCAGGAAATAAAGAAGATCAATATAATAATAATAATAATAATAATAATAATAATAATAATAATAAAAGAACATCATCATGAGTGAAGATCCAGGAAATCTAGACTTCTGGAAGCTGTATGCTAAATCACCCAGGCTCTTCAACAGATACATTACAAGGAAAATGAAAGAATGGGGAATTAAGTACATGCACATTGTTTTGAAACCATCAATACCATCTATCTCCAGAATTTTTCTTCTCCCAAACTGAAACTCCATAACCATTAAACAATACTATCCATTCCTCCCTCCCTCCAGCCCCTGGCAATCACCATTCTACATTCTGTCTCTATAAACTTGACTATTGTAGGTACCTCATATAAATATATTTATACAGTATTTGCCTTTTAGTGATTGGATTATTTTACTTAGCATAAAGTCTTCAAGATTCATCTATGTTGTAGCATGTGTTGAAATTTCCTTCCTTTTTAGGCTGAGTAATATTTCATTATATGTATATAGCACATTGTGTTTATCCATTGAACTGTCGATAGTGAATAATGCTGCTATGAATACGGGTGTAGAAATATTTATTTGATTTCTGCTTTAAATTATTTGGATATATACCCAGAAGTGGAATTGCTAGATCACATGGTCATTCTATTTTAAAATTTGTGAAGCCTTTGTCTTTTTTTTAAAAAAAATAATAAGATGTCAAATACATTTGAGCAAAAAAAAAATATCATGATCATATTTGTGATTTTGAGGTTAGTGCAGCCATGTGAAGGGGTAGGATGGAAGATGATTGGGCCATACAATCTTCATAGGCTTCCAGAAGAATATCTGAACAAGAGATGTTGAAAGGAAGAGAAGCAAAGACTCAGGTGTCACTGAAGTGATCAAATGAATAGACATTGATGATCGACTGGATGTAATGTTATTAAATAAGGAGATAAAAGTCAATCAAGATGTCTCTTTTCTGCATTTGGGAGGATAATAACATCAAATGCTGACAGGTAATACTATTATTCAAATCGTCACACTGTTATTCGAGAATTTAATTAAACAAAATTGAAATGTCATGAAAATGCTTTCGATTCATTGGTAATGTTATTTTTGCCCCACATTTAAAATAGAACTGTTTTGCCCATGTTCTGTTTTGGTGACTATTGACCTGAGTGGGTTTTACTATTATTCTTGACAATTAAAGTAGAATGCTTCAAGATAGTGAAAATGCTTTTAAAAATTGAAATTTTAATCCCAGCATCTGTATAAAGTAAAAAAAAAAAAAAAAGAGAAAATTTAATTTATTATTGGTTCTTTAGACACAAATCTCTTGATATTGATTTTTTCTTTTAATAAATAATCAATCCATACTATTGAACATAAGAGCCTAGTACAGTAGTTGAAATAAGTTACAGTCTAAAACTAAATTTAGAGTTTTATTTTAAAAATATTCAATTTTCTATGCAATTCTTAGCCATGTGTTACATTCTACACTCCAAAAAAATTTAAGCACTATTCTGTTAAAATCTAACAGGCTATCGTGTTCGTCATGATCTTATTATCTCATTTTTCTCTTTGGTTCTACTATAAAACAGATTGCTATCTGTAACATCAAATTTCGTACAATTTGAAAGCATCTAGTTTCACATTCTCAATAAAATCAAATATCAAAAATATTAAAATTGTTAATTCAACTATTTAATTAAAATGTTAGCATCTAATTATTTTTGAGCAATCTTATGTCTCCTATTCTTAATAAAATATTGCAATTATTGTATAATCATAGCTAATTTAGAAATATATCACAAGATTGGAATTTATAACTCCAATTTTCCAAAAAAGTGAGAATAATTTAACATTAATAATCAGTAAAAATTTATAATAGAATAGAAAACAACTATTTTTAAGATCTTGAAGAAAGAAGTAATGATTCCTGGAAACCCGGACTGGTTCATTAAAACAGGATATACCAAAGAAATATCACGGTGCTTCCTGGAAAATATGTGACAGATTACAGAATGGTACAGATATATTTAAATTTCAACAAAGAATTGAATAGAACCATTCATAATACACATATAAAGAGGGTACAACAATGTATGCAACAATAGATAGCAATGTTTACAAATAAGTTAATGATATAAGATGAGAACTCAAACTCACAGTTTTTATTCATGTAAATCTGAGATGATCTTTAAGAACAGAGTAATTTTTTTCCCCTTTGTGCTTTTCAGTTTTCCTATTTTCATCAGCATTTCAATGAACCAGTAGAAGTTATGTGAATCAAATTTTCAGGAGTAAGCTGAAAAGATTAATATTTATGACTCAAAATATGCAACAAACAAAAATCATGAGGCAAAAATAATGGAGATACAATTCAATTCAGACATACTAACTTCTCCTTTTTTTGCCATATCCCCTTAGACACATTCAACTTTCACAGTTGATTAAATAAAAGAGAAGAAGGCACCTTTGACCTTACATTTCTTTGCATTCAGCTGTGGCTCATTTGGAAAAGACCTGGAAGGTTTTACAATGTCAAGTTGAAGAGTTCAGTGTAAGTCAATAATGTAATTTGGCTGCAAAACAAAACAAAACAAAACAAAAAATACTAATCTTAAGTGTAATTAACAGAAGCGGAGAGTCAAGCAACAAGTTGAAATTATTTCTCCTGTATAGACCACGTGTGGAGTCCAGGATCATGGGGGAGAGCATTTATGAAACACTGAATTAGAAACTTTACAAATTTATCAACACCAGAAAGAATTTTATACCAGAAATTATGAAAAAAACTAAATTGTTTCAGAGAAGAAAAGAATTAAGAAAAATAAGATATTGTTTTCAAGTAATATGAAAGTGTCATGTAGATGAAAATCAGAATTGTTTTGAGTATTCCAAGGGCCAAGCTACGTGGTACTTTGGTCTCCCAAACCCTCATGGCCTTCACGTTCACAGGTATAAAATATGGGAACTGACCATGTAGATCTCAATATGTAAGAATAGCACAGTAGAATATTGCATAGATTACACTTAGATTGTTCAAATATCTCTGACTCTATGATTCTAAGCATTTTCTACCAATAGAACCTACAGGTTATTCTGTAAGGTGTTAAGTTCTCTGTTACTTGAAATATTTACCTGGAAATTCTTAGAAGGAACTTATATTTGGTGGATATTAAGATCAAATTGACTTTAAGACCTTTCTCAGGTCTAAAGCTATTACTGTGGACAAGGTTTCTGGCCCTATAGAATAATGAGGTGCCTGTGAAGATGTTAATAACATGTGCTACACTGGCATCAATTGATACACTGAGCATGCTACAGTACTAGAAAGGGTAAACTTGAGTTTCCACTGTGCTTACAGCAGGTGTTCCACTTTTGTTTTTAAAGTTATAAAAAGTCATTAACGCTCTGCTTAACAAATATTTGATATGTTATTTGATAGAAATTGCTGGTGGCAGTTACAAGAAGAGAGAGCGCCGGAGAGTGATAATTCATGTTTTTGCAGAGAGTCACCAAGTAGCTTCCAGGTTAAGTAATAGGTTTTCAGACCATTTCTATATATGCTGAAGAACAATCTAGAAGTAACATTAAAAATGGCATTTGCTTCTACATAGAGAGGCAGTTTAGTGTAATGGTTAAAGGGTAGAGCCTGGAGGCTTGGTTTCAAATAGCTTTCTAATTTATAAACTGAGTAAATTTGGTTTTGCCTTAGTTTTTTCAGTTGTAAAATGTGGAACATATATCTATGTCAGATGCTGCCATAGGATAATGTCGTATGTCAGAAGATAATATTTGCTAATACATGAAAAACATTTAGAACTATGTCAGATACATAAAATAGTTCAAATTAAATTATAATTACTCAGATTATTGGGAATAATTATTCTATTATAATTTGGAAATATCTATCATAATTATTAAAAGCTTTTTTTTTTTAAGTTAAATTGACCTGGGTTCAAATTTACTTTTAAAAATAACTTTCCTGAGCCTCAGTTTCCTCATATGTAAAATAACAAATAATAATAAAATCAAGTTCAAATTGTTTGTGAGAGTACAAAATACATAATGAATATAGAGTTCCCAGTATCCTGTCTTATGTGCCAGAGATAGCTGTCTGCTCCAAATATTGATAGTATGAAATTGTCTCTGGGAGGCAGCTATCAGCCGGGGACTCTAATTTAGAGATGCCTTATATCCTGGGAGATCCTGGCACTAGATCTTGCAACAAAGAAAAAGCAGAAGTGATGAGAGCTTTTAGGAATATTAGTGTCCTTCATCCTCTCTGACCCCTTCTCTGGCTAAGTGCAGAGCACGAAGAGATCCTAGCCTAGATAATTATTGGAGCCTTAAGTTGTTAGAAGTTTGAAAATCCGTATAACCACAAATAAGGAAGCTACACATTAACCAGGCACATCTATATTGAACTGTGATATGAGGGGGGAAAAAAGTCCCTATTGTGTTATGTATCTGAAGTCTTGAACTTCCTTTGTACATCTGAAAGTTACCCTTGTTAATATCTATCACAGATAATAAGTGTTCAATACAATATAGCATTTACTTTAATCAACATGTCTGACATGTTGTCTGGAAAGTATTAGGTTTTTAATGAGTAGTAAACAATTTTTAGTGCATCTCAGTGAAAGGATGATTGTAGAGAAATAATAATGAGATATAAATTATACCCCACATTCTGTTCTAATAGCAAAGCTAAATGTATTATTTAATACAAAAATGTATTCATTTTTACCATTTATATATTAACTTTATTGAATAACAATAAAATGGATTCATATCTCTACTTTAGTGTCTCCCAGATCTACTTTTGAAGACATAATAATTTCTCAATTGTTCAAATTTCCTTTCTTTATTTCATATATTAATTCAAATTCACGTATTTTATACAACACACGTAGGACAAGTGAGTTTAAGTATCATCTCATTTTTCTTTATAATTAAAACCACAAAAATGATGTTTAAAATATGTTAATAAACTAAGCTTGAATGAAGGGGCACCCTTCTTAAATTGAGTGACAAAATCTTATATGTAAACTGTATAAAACTAACAGTCCTAGACAGCAATATAGGCAGAAAATATAAATAAATTCAAAAATGGTTTGTAGAAAGGTATGAGCGAGAGAGTGACAGCAAAGTCTAGAAGAATACGAATCATGATGAAACTTTAAGCTAGGCATCAGCCTATATCTGTGCCTCTAAAAATATATCTTTAAAAGGCATCTTTCTTAATTCGAAAACTGGTACATTCACTCTAGATGTGACCACAAATGTCAAATCCTATCTTCTTAGGCTAAGGTAATTTAGAGTGAATGCTGAGTCCAATTCATCTTAATTAAGCAAAGTAAGATGATAACTTAGAATAGAATATTTTAATGTACTAAAATATCAATAAACTCAGCTAGTCAGATAATATTTATTACATTGTTTTTTTCCCCCCTCTTTAATTCCCCCCCCCCCCCCCCCCCGACTTCCACTCCCGTCCTATGGATGTTGCCGTCTCCCCTTAAGAACTGGATCTCTGAAGGATCTCCTCCCAGATGCATGGGGCGTGCACCCGGGGCTTGGCAACCCCAGGCCTGGCACCCCTGGCACACTCAGGGGGCCTGGCCACCCATGGTATATGGCCTGTGGCTCCACCTGGGCGTGCGAACCCAGGACATTCTGTGTGTAAAGCAGATGTGCTAACCACTACATTATGGAGCCACCACTATTACATTGTTTTTTAACACATTATTCATCAGTTAAAGAAGTTAAGACCTAAGGTATACAAACTAAATTCCTAATTGTTTAAACATCTCTCATTAAACAGTGAATTATATGATCCAAATTTGAAGCATTCAATTGCTATTGAATAACAAACGTGCTAGAGCTTCTGTACATTTTCACATATAACTAAGGGTCATATGGAATATATTAACATGTTAGCCATAAAATTGTAATATTATTGGATCATTTCGATGTTCCTCTCCCCTTTTTTGATTTTTTAAAATTTGTTTTTGTGAAATTTACATGTAGGAGATCAAGCAAGATCGAGCAACAAATTCGATCTGTTGAATTGGCCTTCCTTTTTGTTAGTTCATGATATATTATCTAAGAATACATTATCAATATAATTATGGTAACTAAGAAAGCATAGTGTAAAGATATTAACTGTGCTTAAAAATATATTGTGAAATGGATGCTTTAAATTTATGTTAAAATAGTAATAACAGTATCTCTGTGAATCCATTTTCTCTTTTACCAACAATTTGGTTTTTTCATTTACTATACTTGCCTTGACATTTACACATTGCAGCAAACTTTCAGTGTTAGAATTATTATATGTGTTTGTTGATGAATATCTCCTCTTTTGTTAGAATACATGAATTCATTTACTCAAAATTTTAATTTACCTCTTCACTGAGAATTGATCATTTGATCAAGCATATTCCCTTTCTACCTTACACAAAAAATTTTCCTGGGAATTTAAAACAAAAATAAACATGCACTTATGTATAAAATTAAGTGTTAGAAATCTAGAGACAATTTGTGATTTTACTGAAGAAGAACAGAAGCTATGCTTTTTTGGCCATAAATTCAAAATACATTTTGTTATAGATTTGACTTTTAAAATAATTTATTTTAGCCAATCAATTTAGAATTTCCTCTTCATTTGTTGGTACTGTTTAAGCAAGTAATGACAATTATATTTATACAATATAATTAGAAAGTATGGAATTGCTGAGAGTTCATATTGTATCAAATATGATAAAGAAATAGAGCAGATTTGGGTCTGACCCTCTTACGGATTTAAAATTTTACCAAGTTAGCCTCTGTAGTAAGTAGATCTAAAATCCCAAGCGTTCTCATATTATCCAAATGGAAGAAAGTCTCTTACATATAATAGGTGCATGCTTGTTGAGTGAATTAATTCATCAGTTAGCTTATCAATCAATCAATCAATCACTCCAACAGGAAGCTTAACTATTCAGAAACTAACTCAGACAAAAAATAAAAAAAAAATGACGGTAGACAAAATAGACTTTTCTATGTAACTTTTATTAACTGTTATTGAAATCTTAACATGTAAGCGATGGATTTTTTATTCCTTAATTTCTCTATTTTTGTGATTTGACAGAGAAGGATTGGAATCATTTACACATTTCCAACAAATGAATTTACATCATGGCATTTTCTTCATCAGCCCAGAAAGCAAAGCCATTATTTAGCATTTCATTCTTACTCTTGAGGAAAGCCCCGAAAATTGACACAACTGCAGAATGCAGATCGCACTTTGTACTTATAAGAAAAGAAATATGCCATTTGTTTTTACATTTTCTGAGTTGTCTTGGGAGCAAAATTGCCTCCAGCTACATATGGGCTTAATCGCCCACGTCCATCTTATGGGTGTCACCTGCTAAGGTGAGGAGTCTGGAATAGCCCAGACACATTATGTATGGGTGGCCTTTTGTTTATGGCAGACAAAGCCAAAATCCTCGGGATTACTTGAAGATATCATATAACACACAAGATAGAGTTACTATTATTCTCCTCTAAGACATACAGTGTTTCCCCTGGGCAGAGAAAAGAACACAGAGCCAATCATATGAAGACAGAACCCATTAAAGATTTATGCAAGCCTGAATTACTTGGCTTTAAACCATATTCTTCTCTTATTTTTTCTTTTTTTTTTCTTTAATAAGAAGGACACTTCTTCCTGAACAGCAAAGCCGATGTAGATAGTATCACTGGTAATCCTTGGCTTAAGCACAGAGCTTCTAAATGGCTTGAATTAGGCTAGAAGATGGGGCTGTTTGACTTCCCTTCCTTTTTGTTTCTGTTTTCAAGGCTCTGTCACAGAATGTCCCACTAAACTAGCATTTATGTGGGCTTGGGGCCTCTGTGTGTAAGTTTCTTTTTAAGTGTAGTCAATGAAACAGCTTTGAAGCTGTTGAACTGTGTAAATGTTATATTAACATTTTCTCTCGCAATTATAGACATTTACATGGTCTTGTTGAAATAGCACTTTCAGAGGGAGGAAAAAAATACCAGAAGTGAAGGTACACAGTGAAATGGAAAAGCAGCAGTGTGCTCTATTTATTTAGTTTCTGAAATAAATCATTTCAACTTTTAATTTACACTTCTCTAAGATGGTGGTTAAGAATAGACAAACAAAGGATACTGTGAGAAATAATTTCATTTTGTTCCTTTGTTACATTAGATTATTTAATTTCCACTTGGTTTGCATATGGAGATTTGGCCACTGCACCTGTTCTTTAAATTTGCTAACTAATAACAAAGACTCAGGAATCTCATTCTAAAGACCTAAGACTCATGGGTGATGATTCAAAAATTATGAGACTACAAGTAGTTGTCCAGCCATAAGAAGAAAGGCAAATAAAGTAAATTAGACATTAATCCAAAGCATTCCCAACTATCCATGTTCCTATTTAACAGAAACCATAATGTGCTTTCAAATTGAAAGGTGATTTGAATTATTCCAATAACTATCCATGCATGATTTTTTCACTGCACTCAGTCTAATGAATAAGTTAGAAAAGGGAAGATATAATCACTTAGATTCTAAGAAAATATTTTAATAGTCTAATTTTGGTTCCTTTCTGCATACAGAACAATCATTTATGGATGCAGTCTCAGTAAAAATCACAGTAGAATGATCTCCTTTCACACTGATACTACTAAATTTCTTTAAAGATCAATATTTGTAATCTTTACATTATATCATAGAGGTTGTTTGGTTTTTTTTTTTGCTATCGATAGTCTTCTGTTCAATGACAGGCTTGTTTTATTGTGTATAAAAATATATGTACTTCTTGTCTTTGCACAAAATCAAAGCAAAGAGCATGTCAGTGATGGAACTGTTGCTCAGCAACTGTGATCTCTCCACTGGTCTGGTGGTTGCTTTCTCTCCAGCAGGATAGGCATGCAAGAGAAACAGATGCATTGATCCTCAACACAGTAAAATTGTCTTACACGCATTTCAGAAGCTGATTGCAGTAAGCTCGTTTAAGGCCCTGTCTACACATCATTAAACTTTCACAATCAAACTTTGAAAAGTACATTTTTACATAAAAACTTTTTATATTTTAGCTATCTAATTGACTTTCAGTTTCTTTAAAATTATTTTCTGAAGAATCGAAATTGATTGTCTTCATGTGATCTCTAAATATAGATAAGATTATGTTAACATACACATAAAAATATTTTTATAGTATTTTTCTTTCACATTGCCCTACTTGATAATCCAAGTGCTAGATTCCACCACGGTAAGATGCCTCTAATAAGAAATTATCTTAATTAAAATAAAAATAGTGTTCAGAAATTATCTGAAACAACTGAATCACAATTTTAAGGGAAAAGACATTCCTGGAATCTATTTTACCAATTCCTTATAAAGAAACCAAGAGAGATTAAATAAATGTTTATAAAAAAAAGAGTCAGAACTAGAATTATATTTCTTAAAGTTTTTGAACATATGAAATATTCGTTTTAACGTGCATCTTAACAAAATAAAATTTCAGGTTGAGCACATTTTAAATTTATTTTATAAAACTAATATGAATTCCATTAATTATAATTTAATGTTATATGTCAATTTATATGATTATTTATATTTTAAAAAGAAGAATGAAATAATTGAGTGAACTCATTTTAATCTTATAAGTAACAGTTCAGTTCTGATTTTTTTCAAAATTTCACTCTATTTGACAAATTCCCAGGAAAAGCATTGCTCTGTCTAGCAAATTAATCTATCTGAAAACATATTAGATCCTTTCTTTAAAATAAAAAATTTGACCTTGAGGCATTAGCAGATCCAAAATTTCCTAATTCATTTGCAAAAATGGTTCTAGAGTTTCAGGTTGCTTTTTCTTTGAAGATAATATGCTATTTAATAAAAACTTAGATATCTTTTAAATATCTGGAATCTCCTGAAAAAGCACTCAAGGAACTAAAGGAAAAATTGATGGTATAAAATATTCATGGCACCTGGAATGGTGTTTCATTGAGGAAAATTTTATAAAGATTAGAGTCAGAATGAACACATTTTCAAAGTTAATGAACCACTAATAAATTGAGAAAAGATGAAAATGTAAGTATCAGTTTCATTTGATCAGTAAAACTAATTTCAGCAGGACTCAACTACCTGAGAAAGCTGGCCATTTGAAATATAAACAAAAACAATATGTAAGCAAAAACTTGTGCTAAGAATCCAAAAAGACACACCAAATCATGCTTTTACAAAAACGTGTTTTATACACACAAGCACCTCATATGTTTCCCTGCAGGGTTCATTTATTCTTCTTTTACAGTCAATCCTAATATCTTGGTGATATCAATTGCAAGAAGTAAAAAAAAGGTAAAGAAGTTGCTGTATATTACTACTAGACATCAACTGATAGCTTAGTAGCTTAGTAGCAGAAGGCAAAAAATTTCTAAAATACTAGCTAATTAATTAATTAATCAAAGTTAATATGTAAGCTGTGTGGACCAGATTGGTAACTGTAAAGATGGTGAAAAGTTGGGCTGTGAAGGTTGGGCCCTTGGGATTTCTTAACAAATGGAATCTGTGATGTGAAGGAAAAATAGAGTCAAAAATGGATTTCCCAATTCTTTTTTCCTGACCCTGGAAGGAGAGAGTTAAAGCCAAATAACATAGGGAAGGAAAAATTATCTGAGGTCACCAAGGAGAAGGCATGGATAAAGAAGAGAGAGTGTCAAGGAGTAAGTCCCAAGGTACAGATTATTTGTTTGTTCATTATAACTGTGACTTTGTCTGGATCATCAACAAAATATTAAATTATTTTGTTATATATGGTTTATCTTTATATATACACTTACATGAATTTAACCATCTGGTTTTGAGAGAAAAATACAAATATATAGGTAAAGGTAAACTTGAAAGAATGTAGGCTATACTACCTGACATTCTACTAAATAAACCTATATCCAAGAGTAAAGGTTAGATAAAAGAGATAAATTTGCCATTTCTTCAGTCAGTTATATTTGTCCTATGTCCTTGTGTCTCTTGCAGTATGAGTTTCTCATGATGGATTTTGAGTTTTTTATTTGTTTTGTTTTGTTTCTGTATGTCATAAACCTTAAATATAAGTCAAAGTACCTAGAAGCCACTTCAAACTGACTGGCTTGACATAATGAAGAGATAGTAAGTTACTTTCCGATAGGAATATAATTTTGGCCATGTATACCGCACTTTACTTTCAATTTAATGGAGTTTCAAGAATAATTTTGACTATGTTAAATTTTGTTAAAAGTTATAAAACTTTTACCTTACAAAGAAGTCTAACATAAAATGAGACCACATGATCCATTTTTAGAGGCAAGGAAATCTGTTAACATTTTAAATAAAATATTATGACAGTAGATTCCAGTTTTCAAAGAGAAAAAACTCCACTATTTCTGAATTTCAAATTACTGTTTTAGCTACAGGTTTATCATGATGATAAAGACAAAAATTTTCTAAACTTTACAATATGAATCATAACTCTATAGGATGATGCTATCGGAATTTTATTTTCCTTTACTATGGTTTATCTTTCTTATAGTTTTATTTTTTAATTTCTCTTGTGGCTGCAAATTTGTAGAAGTATTTTCTGCCATTTCTCTCACAATTTTTAAAAATGTATTGACATTTTTAGTGACTATCTTTCTCTTCAGTCCAATATTGCATGATCTCAAGTTTTTTATAGTATTTTAAAAGTGAATAATTATATGCAGATAAAAAAAGAAAATGAAAATGACACAATCATTACTACAATGTGGGAGTCTGAATGATGTTACATCAGGCTTTATAATGACAATTTACTTCAGAAAATTTTTGAAGGATAAAATTCAATATAACCAAATACAACAAAGGATATTGAGGGCAGATTGTGGCCAAGAAAATTAGTAGATTTTGCAAAAAGGCACAATTAAATTAAAAAAACACATTTATCTTGTCTTCTTAAGGATTAAGATCCACAATAGAAATGTATAGACATGACTGCATTACAAGGCAAATGATGATCAAGCCTGAAAAAGACCCAGAAAAGGTTTGAAGATTATGAAGCATCAATCTTGAATAGATTATATATGGTAGGTTTACAAATATGAGATTCAGAAAGTGGCATATATTTTTTCCAAAAGCCAAACCAAGAAAAAAATTATAGACTATTTTTAAATAACTAGAATACTTTATTACATTTTCTATATTGAGGTCTCTGGTGGAAATAATTCTAGTCTCACAATTTAAATTACAGGTGAGCAAAAGTAGTGCCTATCTGGGCATTCCTGAAGAGTAGCAAAGTTGAAGCAGCTTTCACATCATTTCCTTGAACTAGAAACTAGGTTGTACATCGTGTTACAAGGCTAGGCAGTTCTTAATCAGTACTCCTGGCCAGATATGGAGAAAGGAGGAAATATTCACAATAGGCAACTTTTTCAGGTATTTCTACCAACGACCCTGCTAAACTCTGACACCACTGCATAGTCTTTGTCCCAAACACTTTCAGCTATTATAGCTCTCAAAAATTATGCAATTTCCTATTTCCATTATTTTTATGTGCTTATTTCTTTGCCTAGAATGTTCTTCCTATCTTCCTCCACAGTGGATATCTGCTGTCTGTTTTGTTTAGTTGTTTTCATTTTGTTTGTTTTATGTCCAGCCTCCATCCATTCCTCTCTGGAAACAAACTTCGATTTTCCTTTGGGAAATAATGCCACCATTATTTTATACATGTGACCCAGGTGTGGTTAATCCAGTCCTTCATATACATCCCACCCAAAAGCTAAGTGTGAACATGTGCTCCAAGCTTCATATTCCTTTCCCATGGTGAGTAGATAAGAAATGGATATTCATTTGATTCATACTAGTAAGCATCAAGTTCAGGGCTTTTGCTAGGTTGATTGAAAAGAAAACATGATCTTACCTCTGGGGTTGATAATTAGCTAGGATGGAAGCCTGGGCTGCTGTTGTCCATCTTGCTCTACAAGAAAGATCTTTCTTGAAAAAGTAAGCCAATAATAACAACAACAACAGCAACAGCAGCAGCAGCAGCAGCAACAACAACAACTAAAGGAAGAAAACAAAGATATGGAAAAGGACAAATTCTTGTTATATTATTTCATTGAAAGTGAGTTTTACCCTTGGATTTGTCATTCATATGGGCCAACATAGTTCCCTTCTTACTTAACCAGAGTTTATTTCAAGTTTTTGCCACTTGTATCCAGTTTATTTTCTGATCACACATTAAATCCCATCACAAGCACTATCTTCTCTACAAAGCTCAGGACATCTTCCTTGACTGCTAAGTCTAGTTTAGGAGACTATGTCCCCACAGAATCCTGGGGTATCTTAACTCTTTCACTCATCACCCTACTATTATCATTGATATAATTCTCTGTATCTCCAGCTATGTTGTAAGCTCTATGAAGGTGGGGAAATGGTCTTATTTAACTGCTTCCCTTATCCTAGAATACATATTTGGGAACTGATAAACATTGGTTGATTGAATGAATGAACTGAAAGAGATATAGAAATAGACATCAAAAATATTTCAGGTATGAGGTCTTTACACAGAAATCCAAGATGTGACCCTGAGAAGCACAGAAAATCTCTGTGGAGATTTTGTACATTGAAGGAATGTGTAGTGTATTAGCTGAGAATGATTGGCTAAGCCTGTAGTATTCATTGTAAGGGATATTTTCATGAAGATTATTGAGTAAGAAACTAAAATTGCTCATTGGTAATAGAAGAAGAACAAGATTTAGAGAATATCAAAGAATAGTATAAAATCAAAGAATTATAGGTATAACAACTTTGTAGTCCCTTAACTTACAAAGTTTAACTTCTATTTGTAATCAATCCATATAGTAACAAAAAGTAATTGATACTCAGATGAGGGCCTCTCTAGTGGCCATAAGAACTTTTCTTTGCTATTTCAATCTCAAGATTGTTCTCTTCTCTTCCTTAATTTCTCACTTTCTCCTGAAATTCTCAAGGGCCTCGAGTCCCAAGGTCATACCTGTCTGAATTGATTTCTTCTGTGGCAAAATTTGTAATTAAAAAAAAAAAAAGTCAACCTTCAAGGAACTCTCCCTTCTTCTTCATCCTCACAGTGTCTTATTTACAAATAAAGTTGAGCACATTCTCATCTGTTCCTGGGACATTTGCATATTCTTTTCTGTAAAATGCTTAATCATTTCTTTTGCTTATTTTTCTATTTGTTTATATTTGTTATTCTTTTTGATTCATGCTATTGTTTAAATTATCATGATACTAAATCTTATTAAATTTGAAAGTTATATCTTTTTTCAATTTGTGATTTGTACCTTTCCCAACCCTCAAACACCACTACAATTTTCTTTATACATCTTTCAGTGACAATAAGTCTTAAATTTAATAGAGTTGAATTATCAGTGTTTTCTTTTATGGTTTATGACTTTTGGTAAAGTCATAAAGTCCTTCTCTACTCTCAAGATCACAAAAATATTTTCTTATTTTTTTCTAGAAGTTTTGTAGCTTAATCTTTCATCTGGCACTGATCTATGTGTAGTATGAAGTAAAGCTCAATTTTTTTCATGAAAGTCAGTGTTAAATATGGCTAAACAGCTAATTATTTGTTTCAGCACCCTTTAGTGAGCTGTTCATCCTTTCTCAAATGTTCTTCAATGCCAGTCCTACCATTTATGCATTTTCATGTAGTAGGCTTTCTATTTAGTTCTCTTTATAGATTTCTTTTTTAAGGCACCAACACCATATTTTCTGTTATCAGAGCTTTATAATATTTTTTGACATGTGTCAAGGCAGCCCCCACCATCCAACCTAGTTAATATCTTAACTATTCTTGTCTCTTTATTTTTCCATATAAATAAATTACTCTGCTTGCCAAATAGTATGAACAAATACTATAAATATAATCAAACAAATGTATTAAGACTGTTATTGTTCATGAATTGATAATATAACTTAGGAAAGACATGACAACTACGATATTTTTTTCTGGTTCGTTTTATTTTATTTTATTTTTTATTAAAAATTATTGGGGTGACATTGATCAACAAAATGCACTAAGTTTCAAGTGTACAATTGAACAGTATGTTGTATATATATTGCATCGTGTCTCTACCTCCCAGTTAGATTTCCTTCCATCATCAAATATTTGACCCTTTTTATCCCTATCTACCTCTCATGTCCCCTCTTCCCTCTGGTAACTAATCCGCTCTTCATGTCTATGAGTCTCTGTTTGTCGCATTTATTTGTTGCTTTTAGATTTATATCCCACTTATGAATGATAGCGTGTGGTTTTCAACTTTTTCTGTCTGATTTATTTCTCTTAGCATAATTATCTCAAGATCTATCTATGTGATACAGTTATACAACGGACTATTACTCCATTATAAGAAAAGGTGAAATACTGTCATTTGCAACAACTACAATATTAAGACTTACATTTTAAGAACATGGAGTCTTTTCTTATTTACTTAAGTATGTTTACTTTTTTATAATTTTCTCTAAAAATCTCATACTTTTATTAGACTATTTTTCTTAAGTATTCTATTCTTTTTGGTGCATTTTATAATCCTTTGTGGTTTATGTATTAAAATAACCTTTTGTATATTGCTTTGTGTATAGCAACTTTGTTGATATTGAGTTTTTGTATAAGAAGTTTTGTTTTAACCTATGTAATTTTTAAATATTTAATTTTTTTCATGCCTTTTTAAACTAAGACTTGAAGGGCTGATAGCATTTATTCTCATCTCGTTGCTCTATTAAGAGTAATAGTTTCAACCTTTCCAATTAATCTCTCTGCTTGTTCAAATTTTCTTCTTGTGAAGAGGAATTTTCGGTATCAACGTTAGACTAAATTCATAAAAAGATTAAGGAGTGTTTCCATTTTTCTGTAATCTGGAATATTTTATGTAAGATTGGATTAATTTGATTGATGAACATTTTGTTGATTTGATTGGTGAAATCATCTGAATCTGCATGTTCTTTATGGGAAGATTTTTACTGTTAATGTTTTTTCTTTAACAGTTGGTGAATTATGTAAATTTTTAAAATTTTGCTCTGAAAATTATATGTTCTAGGAATTTAACCATTTTATTTAAGTTTTACATTTTATTTGCACAAAGCAGTTCT
>NW_011888786.1:18908296-18927316 GCF_000151845.1 Pteropus vampyrus | reverse complement strand
CACTATGGTTTGGGCAGTTATGTCCTATTCTTCTTTCCCTAAGTTATTTGTACCTTTATCCTTTACATCTTGGTCAATCTTACCAGAGGTTTCTCAAGCATCTACGTTTGCTTTATTTGTCCTTTTCATTGTATATTAGCTTTCATTAATTTGGTTTGCTTCTTTTTATAATATTTTCCTCCTAATTTTTTTTAGCAAAGGTGATTTTTCTATTTTTCCATTTTTTAATTCCTTAAGATGGTTTCTATTTCAATAATATTAAAGTTTTCTTTCTTTCTGTTATAAGGATTTATGGTATATATATATTTTTTCTTTTGAGTACTAAGTGCTTTACCTAAGCTTTGAAATGTAAGATTTTTGTTATTATTCCATTCTAACTTTTTTTATTTTTAATATGAGTTTTCCTCATCTATACGTTATTTTAAAGTGTGTTTCTAAATTTCTAAGCATGGCTTGTTTCTATTTGTTTTTTAATGGTTTTTTGTTGTTTATTTTTAGCTTTGTTTTTAGAGAATATAATTGCCCTGCTTTTTTACTTTATAGCCTAATTGCGTGTTTAAAATTTACATAGTATGCATGTGAAAATAAAATGCATTTTGTAGTTCAACTATGATTGTAGTGATGTCATTTTTGCTTTATTTATTTTAAGACTGTTATTCACTGCATGGAAGATTAAAACTTTTATACTTTCCTGGTAAATCAATCTTTTTGTAATTATTTTGACTCCTTTTATCACTAGAAATACTTTTTTAAATCTAAATTCTATTTTGTTTCTAATTAATATGGTTACATCAGCTTTCTAGGAGTAATATACTCCATTATTTTTCTTTTGGTAGTTTCAATAGAAATTAAAATGTTAATTTAACTTAACAGTGTCTAAAGTTAATCAGTTTATTTACCTTCCTTGTAAACAATCAAATACCTCCTTACTATGTATATTCACTGTTCTCTTGTAATTTTACTTTAACCTACAATTAATATTATTAGCTTAAAAAGTCAAGATTTGTTTAGATTACTAACATTTTTATTATCTTTTTTCCTTTATTTTTTTGTGCTTTTCAGACTATCATCTGGGAACATTAAAGATGTTTTAAGCATATAATTAATTTATTTAATGGGATATTTCTATTATAGAATTCTCAATTTTGTTTATTCAACAATACCTTTAAGTCGCCCTTGCCCCATCCAAAGAAATATTTGCTATGTAATGAATTCTCAGTTGACAGGTATCTCCTTTTACCATACTAAAGATATCAATCCTCTTTTCTGGCTTTTATGTTACTACAGTAATTAATTCTCAGTGTAATTTTATTTATCTCTCCTAGTTAATATAGAGTTCATATTCCTGGTTCAGAAGTCCAAAGTGGAGGAGTTTTTCTGTCAAATTTCAGAAATTCAAGGTCCCTTTAGGGAAAGTCCAGTTATTTCCATTTTTGCTCTAATCCAAGGTTTTTCAGTCCCAACATTATTGACACTTTGAACCATACAATTTTATTTGTTGTTGAAGACTTCTTGTGCATTGTAGGATGTTTAGTGACACCTCTAACCTCTATTCACTAGATGCCAATAACACACCTACCCAACTCCCCAAATTGTGGCAAAGTAGTATCACCAGACATTGCCAGATGTTCCCTGTTTGGTGAAGGAGAGGAAGGGGCAGCAAAATTTTCCCTAGTTGAGAACTGCTACTCTAATTGAGAGGACCTTATAGTTAGGGATGATTCTAAGTGTTCACATTCAGTTGATATTCCACTCTACTTTATTAAATTATAAACTTTCACATTTTTTCTTTGTCTTTGTAGATATTTTAGAGAATTTAGGAATGGTTGTACCAAATACTGAAAGGCTATTTTAAATCAAAATTCCAAAAATATTGTAAATGCCTTTTAAATTTAAAAACATTACTGATGTTGTTGTGACTGAGTTTTATATCTACCAAATGGTAAATGGTGAAAGGCTGATCTAGGCAACAGAAAATAAGATACAGCAAGGTAGATTTATAAATTATATATATATATATATATATTTAGTAGTCTTCAGTCACTGCGAAACTATAGTCACTCATAGGCTTTTTAATATAATTAATTAATTTTTTTCCCCATTTTAGAGCACTCTAATACTGGCACAAAAGGTATTTTTAAGGATTCAGATCATACATTTATCAACCAAGTAGAAAAATAAGGTGGAAAAGGTATGCATCAACCTGATTCTGAAAGATATTTTATTTCACAAGTAGGTCAGGGAAGAATTTAGTATACTCTGCCAAATGGAGCTGCTCAAGAAAATAAAGTTTAATAGATTGTATCCACTCTTCTAAATCATATTTAAATAATGTTTTTGGGTTTTTTTTATTTTTTTTCCATTTAGAAAACATTTATATTCATGTAAATGTAGCTCCCCGCCAGTCACAGAGGACACAAGAGAGGACCAACAGGAGCATGGCTGTTACATTTCACACCTTAGGGGATTGCCACTTTCTCATATCCCAGCCTCACCTCCACTTGGCAACCAGATGAATGGGGAAGATTCCAGACAGATGGGTGGAGGGAAGGTGTGCTACTTTATGATTCACGAAATACAGAGGAACCAGACAACAAAGTGGAACATGAAAATGGAGATAACTGGTAATTAGATATATGTATGTAGCTGAAACTGAAGAGAGAAGTCCAAGCTTAAAATGAGATGTAGGAGGCATTGGTTCACAAGAAAGAAATTATGAGGGAAGGACCCTTGTGCTCTGCTGCTGTCATAAATGGCCACTCTTTAGGAGGAGGGCCTGTGTTGCTTCCTGTGCAAATTGGCACAGTGGGCACTAAGTCAGGCCTGCAGGTACAGTCAGAAAAGCACAGGTGGAAGCAGATCCAATAAAAAGATCAGAAAATATAAATGACATCAAAGCATGAAAAGCTTAGAGGGATGTTACAGTCCTATTACTACATTCCTTAAATATAGTAACCCGTATACTCTAAAGAGATTTACAAGCCATCCATTTTTATTCCTTTATGTGATGAGAACACCAAGGATAGGGCTGTCCTGTGCAGACAATGATAAACCCTAGTACATGGACCCAATGTGACCTCCCACTGTAAAGACATATTTTTTAAACTTCATTAATCTTTTTATTTATCTATTCATTAATGTTTCCTGAGGGCCTGCCCTCTGTTGAGATACAAGAGTAGAAACCCCTGCCTTTCACATCCTGCTGGAGGACACAGATAAAACCAAAGAGATATTTACAATGTAAGTGCTAGTGCCGACTTAATGGGGACTCACTGTGGGAAAATTCAGGGCTTCATTTCAAAGTTGAAGGCCTACCTTGGCCCCAACTCCCACTCCACACCCCACTTCCCACCCAGGTTTTAAACGTTTATCGCTTTATGAGACCCTGCATTTCCTTTTATAATTTCCATATGAGTTTTTGAATAGACCATTCAGAGCCAGAATTTTCTAAGCTTTCTTCCCTTAAATACCCAGATGATATTATGGACAGAATTCACTTTTAAATTTACACAACTATTATGCTAGAACTTATCACCAAACTAAATGTATTATGTTTTTTTTCCCCTTTAAACTTCTTAGCTAAATATCTTTACTGTCCGAAGACTTCTGGTTCTTATTTTCCTGATGCACATATTGTCATTATTCTTTTTATATTTTTGACACATCTCTTGGCACTTCGAGTAACTCTATTTGGAAGTACTCTCCAAAGTCCTTCCTCTAGGATGGGTTGTAATCTTTCTTGATCTCAAAGACATGAAGTTTCTGTTCCTTTTTTTTTCTTTATGATCATTCACATGGATTTTCACACTTTTCTTCCTTGCTTTCTCTTCGGCTACAGTAGGCAAGGGCATTGTACTCTGTCTTCCAGATCTCAAACTCATTCTACTGACATGACTTAGCCCCCAGATGTAGATTTCTCAGCTCCATCTTCTGAGTTTTGTAGTGTCACCTCTTGGGAGGTAGTCATCGGCTTCTTCTATTTTATTCTTCTTTGTTTTATTATTTTCTACTAGTATTAGAAACTTAGGTTTTGCTCTCCTTCATCAGTTTTATTTGGGCTTCTGGAGCCCAGGGACATTTCCTAATTTGGAGAGGTCATATCTTTCACTTTTTGTCCCTTATTTTTAGTTTTCATGTTGTTGCTGGGCAAGTGTTCCACAGGTTCAATCCTTTCTGTCAAAATTCCCAGACGTTTTTTTTCCTTCATTATCAAGGGTTTAGTGGTTTACATCTCTGTCTGGGAGTTGTCCTTTGTTTCTTCTGCAGTGGCTTCTGCTAAGATAAATGTCATGGTATTTAATGACCCATTTATTTTTCTAAGAAATATAAAGCTAAAGTCCTGCTTCTCTAAAAGTCAGTGTAATTTTATGGCATTTTTCAATCTTTGAGTATCTTATGCATTAATAACTGTTGCTTTCCCTTTAAGGGAAAACCGTAAATGGCACTAACATGGACTAGCACAGAGAAGTCCAGCCTGAATAATGGCAACTGTGAATTACAGTAAATTCTTTAGATGAATGTAGTTATTTACTCTGAAAAACTGTTAATTGAATATGGATTAATGAAGTATTACCTGGCTGATTCCTGTAGACTTCGACAGATGAAGGGATAAAAATGGTCTCTAAATGACAGATTCTTAATGTATGAATAACTGGTAATTCTGAAGTATTTGAGAATACTTAAAAATGGTATCTTCTCTTACAAAGCCTAAACATTTCTCTAAAATCTTAAAATCAAACAAACTTGGAAGGACACGCGCGCACACACACACACACACACACACATCATCATCATCATTTTACAAACAAGAGGAATAGAGTCCTATGTTGAACAGCAGAAATTATACTTGAACTTATGTTCTTATTTCCTCATTAGTTGTCTACCTCACCATATCTTCTTTGTACTATTCATTTGCTTAGCAAACATTTTGTATAAATACAGGAAATTGTAAATTTCAATATCATTTCTATTTGTGTTATCTTAAATTCCTTTTTAGTAGCAAGAAATAAAATATAGTTTTATTATATTATATGCCTAAATATGTAAAGGTAAAATAAAAATATATTCAGTAATAAGCAGCATAATACCAAAATTAATAAACAATTAATGGATAGTTCACAGTTTTCTATAAGATTCATTTCCCAAAATTATTCTGTTTAAAAATTTTTGACAACTTCACACTGTCTAAAATAAAACCTAGATTTGATTTTAACTAGCTTCCAGGGTCCACCAAGATATAGCTCATTCACTTCCCAAACTTATCTCCCAATGCTCATCTTAGAAATTCTAGTATAAATAAAGAACTATTTACATCTGCTATTCTTCTCTTGCCTTTGCTCAGGCTGTTTTAACCAATTGAGATGTATTTTTTCTATGTCTGAGTTTATAAATTATACTCATCATTCAAGGCTAAACTCAAATGCTGTATCAATTTTAAAACTTTTCTTAATCCTTCTAGATAGGAAAAAAAAAGTCTTCTCTCATCTGAACTTGTATAATACTTTATATTTTATCTTATTTTGCATAGTTATTTAGAGATGTTTACACTCACTTGCAAAAATATACAGTGTTAAAGTATAGGGGCTGTGTTTAAATTTTCTGTCATCTGAAGGGCTACTAGTAAGTACTTAATAAATACTCATTGATGGAATAAGAACAAAGAAATGGATAGCTACATAAGTAGCTTACCTTACTGATAAGATGCCAAAAAATATCCAATAGAGATGTTAATGGGATATTAATATCATAGTTTAATACACAGGAATCTTTTAGATTCTTAGAAGTAACAATTCCAGATTCAGTAATTTGCAAAATTGATAATTTCCAAATCAGAGCTATTGACTGAAACTTTACCAACACAATTATTTGTTTATTTTCAGTTAGTAGATACTCCTTGTTTTTTTTTTGTTGTTTTTTTTTTGTGTTTTTTTTTTGTTTTTTAAGATGAGGCAACCCTTGGTTGACTTCACAGATGGCAAGGACCTTGTCAGCTTACAATTCCTTATTTTATTTATTTACTTGTTTGTTTGTTTGTCTGTTTGTTTATGTCTATAGCACCTGGTCTTCCTAGGTATTCTCCCTCTCCAAGTACTAACCAGGCTCGACCCTGCTTAGCATCCAAGATCAGATGGGATCAGGTTTATTCAGGGTGGTATGGCCGTAGACTAGATAGTCCTTTTTTATTTTTTCACAGTAAGTACACTCTTTCCAGCTGTTATGTCTGATTTCTGCCAAAAATGATATCTTTCTCCAGTCCCCTGCTCCTCAGCTGTGCCAATGTTTTCTCTTCATTAAAAATTCACAAAGCCAAATCAGTCAATCCACCCCAAAGGCAGCTCAAACCAAACAGGGGAGGAAAGAGACAGAATTCTTTCTAGCTTACTCACACTGCTGGGAGATTGTGCTTCTGCCTTCCACGCAAACTGTTCTCAATGGAGAAGCTCTGCTGGGAGTCTTGTTTGGAGGTCATGGTGGCAATCAAACCATGTGGCTGTGAGGGCATGTGCTGCTGTTACAAGGTTGTTGCAAATAAATAAACCATATAATAAATAAATGAATTGGTTGCAGCTTATGGAGATCATGAAACTGAAGTAGTATTTGTGCCACCTAACCCATGTAAATTAGATCTGTGGTTCTGGTTTATCTCCAAGGAATAAAAAAGTTTTGAGAACCAGATGGGGCTCTAAACAAAGAAACGGTCCATGAATGCTGGGTTATTGGCCTTAACTGGGGTCTGCTGTGACATAAAAAGACCTAGGATAAGAAGTTAAAGCAATCCAGATAGTTTGAGAAGTGAGGATGATATGATATTATTAGAGCTCCAGGCAAACTCACCAAATTCTGTGGTTCTGCATCCTTTCCACCCATTCCTTAGACATCTGGTTATAAAGGAGGCCTTTTCACACTCAGGGCTCTGATCTATTCAAGAAAAATATTATCAATTCAAGGTGTATTTCGATTTTAAAACACCTCGACTCAAAGGATACATTTCCTTAACAATATACATTTCTTTACCCATATAACTCACCCTATGATTTTTGGCAGTGTTCAGAAATTATCAGTCCCTTCAAGATTCAAACTCTGCAGGTGCTCAAAAGTTCTGAATTTACTCCTCTATTTAACCACAACAGATCTGACCTTCTTCACTAAAAATATAAGAGAATAAATCAGAGATTTCCTTTCCTACAAAATACTTTGACCATAGAAAATTAGCACATATTAGCAAAGACTGTTCATGTGGTTAAATGGCAAAGAGATAAGAAATTCTCATTTTATGATATTAGGGGGGAAAAAAAAACCCTGAATGAAGCCAAGAAAATAATGAAATCTTTTGTTATAACAGCTATCTAAACATTTGTAATATACTTCAGATCAGAAATGTCTCTTGGGAACATTCACTAGAATAAGGTACATGCACAATGTTCTCAGAGACAGTTAAGAGCCACCCAAAGGATAGTCAGACTGTTAAGTATCGAGACCATTTTATCTGTCTAATCAACAGGCCCCGAAAGTGCCAGATTAACCGGTAGCATGATGATAGAAATGGGAAATAAGAAACATTTATGTCTTGGGTCTATCTGGACCATTAGGTCCTCAGGACATGTTCAGGACAGCTGAGCTGTCATTTTAGGATACTGCCTTCCCATCCTTACCCTCTTATAAGGAGTCTGGGGAGAGCAAAACTTACCAGAGTAAAAAATGAGAAAATAAAAGTTGTATGTTTCAAACGAATATATATTCAGAAGTAAATACAGGAGAGGAGAGAGGGAAAGGATAAGAAAACAGATATATCTTGAATATGACATATTCTAGCATGGGTTACAGCTAATGCTATCTGATGGATGCATTTCCTAAGAGAGAATAACTACTCTTTCAAGGACATATAGAGTATGACAAGTTTTAAAGCACATACAAATATGCTAAGACCAATGGGTATTCAACAGTTTGATTTAAAATATTGAAGACAGAGAAGTAAGATGGCTAAAAGATTTTCATCCATTTGTATAACTAACATTTTTATAATATTAAAAACATATCTGCAGATGATAATTTCTGAAGTGAGTAACTTGCAAATGTTATTGGCATGTTTCTACAGTTAAAAGTCTATACATTATTAAATAATAACATTTAATGTATAAGTAATACATAAAATACATAAATAAAATTCTTCATAATACAACTACATTTATAGAAAATTATGATTTATCTTATCTTCAGGGGACTTGTTTTTTTACCTGTGACTGTTCCTATTACAACATATACATACATATATATAGATACACATATATGCGTATTTATATAATATATGTGAACAGAATTATTTAAATCACTTCCTTGAATAATGTAAATTGTCATATTAGAGTAAATAATTTTAATTAAATTACTTACATACAACATATGTTTAAAAAATATAAAGTAATATGTTAATGTCACCTATGATAAGTTATAGCTTCTATAACCAATCATAACCATTTATTTATGTTGTCCTGACAAAATAGAACAATCTAAATATTCCTTGATAATCATTCAAAAGCAAATTCCCCAACTGTTGTTTTCAGAGATCTCATAAGGCTTTTCTACAAATGACCAAATGTATTAGTAAGATTGAGAAGCTACATTTAAATGTTTCCCTCCACAGAGATTGTTTCACATTTATGAATATGAAGAGTTAATATTTTGATTCATTATTTTGTAATGAAGCAAAATTAAACATTTTGTAATGAAGAAAAATAAAAAAATTATGAACACAATCTATATTAAAGCATTATCATAGTCATCTCACTGTTAATATAATAAAAATTTTAATTGAATTGAGCTAAATTTTCTTATTAATTAAAAAGACTTTAAGAATTTTTTAAACCAATGAGAAAAAGAAAAGGGAGGTTTGGAGTCACCGTCCACTTCAAATAAAAATGAATTGTGTAAACATAGGGTCTGGAGTGCAGGGGAAATATAGGAAAGATATCTCTGACTTTTCTCAGCTTGCCAGGTCTGCATGTCTTCTATCATCAGCTGTATGCACGTAACACCTTACAAATCATAGTAAGATAACAAACTAAATGTCATTTATGATTCATAATTATGTTTTTATTTTTGTCTGATATTCTTTTTCATTTATATAAAAATATAGGCATATATAGTACAAATATATATTCTGTGTATATATTATATGTGGGGAAAAGCTACTTGTATCAGTCACCAAACTAATATTAATGAACGTTACCAAAAGTTGGGGAAAATGTGTGTGTGTGTGTGTGTGTGTGTGTGTGTGTGTATGTTTATATGATTTGGGAAAGTGAGAGAGCAAAGCTTTTGATTTGATCTGCATGATGAAAAGCTCTCGTAAGATAGTTATTTACATGAAAAATTACTTGTAGTATCTTAGTCTGATGAATAACAGAAATGAGAATTTTTGATAGCTGTTTAAATCCTATTTTCATACATACACATATAAGCATGCCTATGTTTGCTGATTTGAGGAAGAAAGAAGTTAAAAAAAAAAACTTTAAACTAGTTTCACCACCTGCAAGTCACTAGCGAGGAGCAGAATGTTGTCATCTGTCATTACGGATCAGATCCCAGTAATTAAAACCCCAGAGTTTCTTGGGGTATAATTTCCTGTTTCTCCACCTGCATGCTTCCCTATGGAGCTTTTCCTTGACTCAAACCAAATTCTAGGAAAGCAAGTTAATTCTAATTGAGAAGCAGACCTTTATAATATATGCAAAAGAAAATTATGTTGATAATCAAATAAAAGTAGCACAAGATTTTGTCAGAAAGTATCAGGGAGAAATGTTTTCTTGACTTTGTCTTATATGATCTATTACTAATAGCAAAAATTTATGTTGTATTAAGAAAAAATAGAAATTTTTTTTTGCAGTTTTATGTTAGATATTACCATTGAACCAGTAGCCACATTCCAGTGGCCCAAAAGCTCAGTTTGACTTTTGAATGTTTTTGGGTCAATAAAACCCCAAACAATTTGGACCAATTGCATATCCTCTAGTTATTCAAACCCTTGAGCATTTCAAAGAAAATAAAATCTATATGACCTTAAAATTTTATACTTTACTCATCAAAACAGTGTGGTGGTAACCCAACGTTATGAAAGACTTCTTTTTAAAAATACTTGAATCTGTTCTTTTTAGAAAAAGAATGTGATTTCAAGATTAAGCAACTCCCCGCTATTAATTCCGAGATGCCTCCATAATTACAAACAGTGCACTGTAGTTGTTCTGAGACAAAACAGCCCTCTATGCTTGAGGAATTTATAAAACAATGGGATAAAATAATCTTAGACTTTTTATTTCCTCTTTAATGAACAGTGGTAAATTAGAAATAAGTGGAATAGAAATAACTGGAAATTTTAAAAACAACTATGAAAAAGGAGCTAAAACTCTTGCTCAAAGCTAATCTAGAAAAACACACATCAGCAGTTAATTTTTATTCAAGATTCTATTGTAGCACTTCATTTTGTTGCTTTTATTGTCCAATTAGACATAATTTGATATTGTTGCCTATGTTATCTACATTTACTACATGAAATGATAACTAATTTAGAACAGAATCTAATTACAAAATAATATTTTATTTGATGTTCATTTGGCAGTGCCAATTTTTACATAGTTGAGGTTATATAATGTCTTGGGATTTACTGGTCATGTATGGACCATCTGTGAAACAAAAAGAATGAAACTGAAAAGAGAAGTATTCTGCAGTTTGTGATACAATCCACATTTTGTCTAATTGAGACCTTTAAGATTATTCTTTCTATGTTCTGACACAACTAATGATAAAAATAATTATTTTTGGAAAAGAGACACTGTAGAGTCAATAAATTAAATAAAGTTAATGTAATAATAGCATGTTTTAATACTTCTGAAATAATACAATTTTCTCAAAAATTATTTGTTATATACAGATCCAACTTCCATGATCCTAAATTATTCCCATTTATGGAAATTAGTAACTTTTTTGTTAATGAGAAGAATTTTCATAGTTCTATGCTATTATCAAACAAATTTTTCCAGGGAAATTTGATCTCCTATGTTACATTAAGAATCCCAACTTAAAAATATCCTATGTCATTTTATACTACTAATACTACTAGTACTATTCATATATTCATATTTATCTTTATTTCTACACATGTGCATATATATGTGCATATTACCATCTAAATATCAATAAAATATAGCAGAGATCAAACAGCTACAATTTGAAAAGTATTAAGATGTTGCCACACAACCATTTTTTAAATATAAAGTAGGTGAGATTATTTCAATTTTATAATGATATAATTTAATAATTTTCAACAACAGATATTTGATAACTTGTCTTGCAGATGAGCTGGATATAAATAATCAAAGAGCTCATGACACCATTTTTGTGCACTGATGTTCTCATTTGTCCTGGGTATCATCAGGAGGTTAGGTGACCGGGACCGCCCAACTATTACTCACATGCGGTTCTTGAGACAGGAATAAGTATCAGTAGACTTGATACAGTTTCAGTGTACTAAAAACTTTTTTAAATGAAAACTTACATTATTTTAATAGCATTATTTTCAAGAGCATACATTCCTTTTATGAGGATTAAATCTTGGAATTTAATCAATGTCATGGGTCATTTCATTAAAATTAATTATAAATCTGGGTCTTAAACAGCATGTGTAGTGGAAAGTGTAATAACTGATGTGAGAGCCTTATATTTCTGTTCTCCATGACTTCTAGACATTAGTAATCTCAACTGTGAAACAAAGCATTGACTAGTCTCTAAGATTTCCTGAAAATCAAGCGCTTCATTGTTTTTAAAAAGCAGGAGGCAGATAGGCGAGGGGTGTCATCTGGTCTCAGTTTTCTTTACAGGTCCAAGGGAGACAGTCCTTTCTTCAATATTTCCTTTGTTTCTCATAATCTTAAAGGAATTAAGGAAATGCTCTAAAACAATGAATATCTTAATATTAAATTAATTTCAAACATTATTTCAAATTATAAATTATATGAGTTGGAGTAATAACACATAAACTATATAATTTTAGGAAATTATTCTGTAAAATAGAGATTTAATATATTCTTCTTTGTTTTCTAGCAGTCATTCATAAACTTAGCTTCTTTTCATGTTTATGGGTGTTTTCTACTTTAATATTTGCTTGATCGAATTTATGAGTATTTATTATTATTCTTTTAGGTAGATACCTCTCAAGCAATGTAAATTCAAATAAAGAATTGATAAAAATTAAAGAACGTTTTATAAATTTTTTTCACTTTTATAGTTTAAAGAACTGAATTTCAAAATGTGAAATGATTTTGAGTCACATAGCATGTAACTAGAATGTTTTCTTCTAGAATATTCCCAACTTTAATTCATGTTATATTAAGAGAACACATATTTAAATTCCATGATGTCAAGAAAAAATGTTTTCAGAAACCATTCAGTGATCTTTTCCTTTTTACACGAAAAAACAAAAAGACATAAGTCTGAATAAACCTCAAATTTTAAGAGCCCTAATGCAACTGAAATTTTTAAAAATATTTTTTAATTCATGAATGATTTTGTCTTGCAGAAATTGGTCTGTGCAACAGGAATAGATTTAAAATAAGAAGAAAGTTCATTGGATATTTTTTACAATAGCTTTATTGAGATAAAATTCATTTACCATAAAATTCAGTGTTTTAAAGCACACAATTCAGTGGATTTTAATAGTTACTGGTAAACTTCAATTTTGTACCCTAATTTAATAATGCTACAAAAACAAACAAACAAAAAAATAGAACTCTCTATGATTAATATGTTAGGTAAGGAGATTTCTAGATATTCATAAAAGTTTTATATTCTTAGAAGAAATAGACTTTCAGATAAAAGGGTTAAATATCTCAAAGCCAGAAAATAGGAAGATTCTCATGATGTCTCGACTGTGGTTTTGTTTTGTCTTTATTTATGTAAAAAAAATTTCAATTTTGTAAATTATAAAATAAGCTGAATTGAAGTACATGTGTTTATTAGCAAAACTTATTTCTAAGCTTTAAAAACATAAATATAAATATAGATTATTTCTACATTTCTATATTTTCTACATATAGTTAGTTTTTATTAATTATTAATAATAAAAAAAACTATTAAAATGTGCACAGATCTCTTCAGTCTTGCATAAGAAAACAGAGCAAAACCAAAACCAATTTGCTTGGCTTTTTCTTTCTACTTTCCACTGCAAAACTTTTTAAAAGAAGAGTTATAAGTACACCATAATTGTGCTCAGAAAGCTGCCATGATTATACTGCCCTTAGAAAGAAATTCAAAGCATAGAGCCTTCAAAATCTGATGCCACTTTTTGTTTGCAAATTTATCTCCCAACTGTTCTTTCAATATTTTAGCTCTTGGCTCTAGCCAATTTTATGATTGTCCTCTGAACAGGATGAATAAACTTTTTAGTGTAAATGTTTATTCAGGAAGCCCTCCCATCTACTCTCTCTGAACCATTTATCCAAGTTCTATCCTCATTTGTGCTTCAATATCAATCTCATCTCTTCCCTCCTACTCTGAGTATGCCCGTACAGCATCCTCTCTTCTCTGAACCTCAATAGTATTTGTTGCTATAACTCTTATTTCTGCACTAAATCATGTATAACTTTGCACTGTTATTTCAGGCTCCATGTTTAGTGTGTATGGTATTGCTTCCACTAGACTATAAGCAATTGAAAGTTTTAATTTCATCCTTTCCATTACTGAAAAGTATATGTCCATGTAGAGATCTCTAATAGAATTGTTGATTTAATTAATGGGTACATAAAAGAAGGCATGAGTTCATTACTTTTAGAAGTATCATAACTGATACTTGGGGATAAAAAAAAAAAGTCGTGCCAGGAAAGAAAAGAACCATGTGCCCAGGAAGACTTTAAGACTTACAAAAAACATATATAACAGTGAGAACTTAATGTAGAAAAACAAGCTACCCCCTGCCCCCAAATCATATTTGTCATGAGAGTCCAAGGACTGGATTTAAAATTAGGTATTTCCCTTAGACCAGGCAGGAGTTAACGGGTATCAGGAGAAGGGGACATGATGGTAAATACTATTAATGAGAATCAAAGCAGAGTTCAACTCCATACTGTCTTTCAAGCAAAAGTAAGATAATCAATTAGTAAACATCAATGAGACCATTAATAGAGGTGCTACAAGAAAAGTATAAGAATGAGGGAGATTTAATAATAATGGTCAGATCCCTAATCACTGGGAGACCTGGGGCTGGAACAGAAGGTCTCTGTTCCTGAGAACCTGTATATGATACAGTAATCCAATTTTGGGTACCATGGCAGCAAAGTCAGGATACTGAGTAAGAAATTCAATATCTTCTCAATGCTAGAGGCAAAACTTATTGTAGAGGTTAGTGGGAGACAAGTAGAGCTAGTTGCTATGACAAGATTAGACAGATAAACCTACTAGAGAAAGCTTCCATCTGCCAAATTTTAAATGGACAAATCCATGTTGTTTCTGCATTCTATAGAAAATGTGGTGGGTTTTTGTTTGTTTGTTTGTTTGTTTGTTTGTTTCCCTTACTCCCTGATATTTGAACCTTGACTGGACTGATGCAGTTACAGAAACAATTGAAATGAATCATACTGAGAAAAGCATCATGAAAGATTTTCCCATAGTCTTTTCTTACATCCTGAGATTTTCCCAGATTCCTTTTCCTCCTAAAATAGGTTATTTACTTTTGCTGATTCTGTAAGCTATTCATATCATTTTAATATGTTCCTTTTTGAGGAGATAACTAGAATTGAATGGATTTAAACAAATATTACTGTCATATGTAATCTTAACACACAATGTCAAATAATGACCATTAGTATTAGCGTTTATAATTGTATGCACTAAAATGTGTATGACTAGAAAATACTAATTTCAACAAATACCATTTGTAATTTAGCATGCAAGAAATCAGTAAACATAGACTTTATTTGCCAGTTATTCTTAAACAGTGATATGTTTCTTTTATCATAAAAGCTTCTTTTATATCTGAAAAAAAACATGGCACATAGTGAGACTTTGATAAATCTTTATCGAACAAGTATGTTTCTTCTAGAAATACTTCACCTTTCCATTGAATCCAATCATGATTTATGTTTCTGAGACTGTAAACAATGCAGGGACTTTCACTTTAAAAATTGCCATCCATTCACTGAAGAGTTAAGGATATATTGTCAAAGCAAAATGTTAACCATTTTAAAAAATAAAGTGTATAAGTAAATTTCTAGAAATATATTAATTTAAAAAGTGATTATCAAAAAGAGTAGACTGCCAATTATAAATGTTGACCCAAAGTATGTGTGTGTGTCTGTGTGTGTGTGTGTGTGTGTGTGTGTGTGTATGCTTGCTCACCTGAAAAGTGTTAGCAAGTACCAGTGACACGGGTCTTGCACATTTGGATGTGCACTTCCTACACACATGCTCACTCTCTTGCCTTCAGTTCCTCAGTTTAAGATCAGGGAACTGTTAGTGGCAACACTTTGGCCGATATTAATTGCCATGCCCAAGCTAAGAGGCAATTTATCAGATAACTGGGTCCCAAGCCATACAGGGCCTTAGAGATTAAAATGATCACCTTGAATTGCACTCAGAAGCTAAAAGGCAATCAGCACAGATGGCAGAGCCCAGGTGTATCATGCTTCATGTAGCCCATCTAGTTAAGCAAGTGGACCACAGCATTTGCAGGGTCTGAAGCTCCCGAGTGGTCTCTTAAGTGTTGTTCCACACGAAGCTTGGAGCTTGAATTGAATACAAATTTTTCACGTGTTTGAGGATTTCTCCTGGAAGAAATGATTTTTAAAGAGAAAACTAATGAAAAACCTCATGAAATAGACTCCAGAGAATTTGCTAAAATCAAAGGCCACCAATAAACTAAAACATGCTATTAAAATGATGACCAAGAGAGAGTTTTAAAACGTTATGTCCAACACATCTGTAAGTTCTTATAGCACTCACGCTCCATTCCCAAACTGGAAAACCACTGGAGACATTAAGTGTGCTGACTAGGTCCCTCCAGAGTTCATTCTCACTTTTTAACGTAGGAAATACTATTTACTATCACAATTGAAGTCAGAGCTAAACAAACTCATTTAATAATGGAAGCGTATGGAGAGGCTTCTGCAAGGGCAGAGGGTCCTTCCAATATCCAGGGGTCAGTGTAAGCAGCACATTGGATAAACACAAGAGAATGGCTCATGGTGTAAGTATCAGGTTCGACATTTTGAGACTCCTTTGGACATTTGGTTTAAATCCCCTTGTGGTTAGTACAGTCTATCAGTGGTAGGTAAACTCAATTTCTGCAATGAACTGTGCTTTTCCCTTTTATGATCTGCTGTGCTCTGCCTCTCTGTTCCACTTTGGTGCTACACAAAAGCTGCATATGTCCCTGTATGTGTGGGTTAATAACAACAGTGGGAGATCCTTATTGATCTATTGTCAAGTTGAAACCCATAGATAAGAAAAGTGTGTCACAGGAGAGGTCTCTATTTCTAGAAAATAGAAGTAGAAAGTTTTATTTTAAATACTCAAAAACATTTACCAAATACTCAAAACAAAGGATCTTATTGAAATATGACTCATTTTCCCAGTGCTTCATATATATGCATACCCAAATTCCAGCAATAGGCTTTATTGGTTAAAAATGCAAACTAAATGTTCTATTTGACAAAAACTTTTTGTCGGTTAAACTTTTTGTCATTATCACTTGATAACAAGAAAGTGTATTTTAAGTGGACTTTAACCCTTGGTTCCCTCACAACATACATTGCTCTATACTATTTAGATGTGACTCATTCTCTCTCATGTATTAGGAACACTCCCCTTTCTTCATCTGGAAAACTTCTGAACATTCTTTAAGATTGGATTAGGCACAACTTCCTTTAAGGTATCTAATAATGGACGGTGTGCACCTTCTAAGTGCTCCCATAGCACCTGGAGCATACATCAATCGCCAAACCTATTTCTTTACTGCGTTAAAATCATCTCTTCATGTGTCTATCTCTCTAACTAGTCATCAAGCTCTTTGAAAGTTTCTTGAAAGCAAAAACTCAATTCTACCACTAGAATTGGTAGAATCTCTGTTCAACAGAGACAGAAATCTGTTAAAAATCACTGAGATGCTGAAAATTAGTTTTCTGTAGGTAGAACTCTAAATTTGCCTCTGTATAACTGAAATTCATGGGAATTATAAAAAGAAGAAAGTGTGACATATATCTGAAAATATATCTTCTCAACTCACTTTCTGCTTAGACATATTCTTTTTAAATTATTTTTAATTACAGTTGACATGTAATATATTAGTTTCAGGTATACAACATAGCGGTTAGACATTTATATAATTGATGAAGTAATCACCCCAATAAGTCTGGTACCCATCTGATACCATACATAGTTATAATATCATTGACTTATTACCTATTTTGTACTTTACATTCCCATGACTATTTTATAACTGTCAATTTGTACTTTTTAAGCTCTTAATGTATTTCTCTCACCTTTCCTATTCCCTTCTATGTGACAATCATCAATTTGTTCTCTGTATCCGTAAGTTTGTTTCTGTTTTGTTTGTTTGTTTATTTTGTTTTTTAAAATTCACATATGAGAAAAACCGTATGGTATTTGTCTTTCTCTGTCTGACTTATTTCACTTAGCATAATGCTTTCTAGGTCCATCCATGTTGTCCCAAATGGCAAGATTTTATTTTTTATAGCTGAGTAATATTCCATTATATATATGTACCACTTCTTTATCCATTCCTCTATTGATAGAGGTTGCTTCCATAATTTGATTATTATAAATGATACTGTTTTCCTTTGCTGTGAAAACATTTTTAGTTTGATATAGCAGCATTTACTTTTTCTTTGATTTCCCTTCCCTGAGGAGACACATCAAAACAATTTTACTAAGACTGATGTCAAAGAGTTTACTGCCTCTGTTTTCTTCTAGGAGTCTTATGATTTCAGGTCTTACATTTAAATATTTTATTCATTTTGAGTTTATTTTTGCATGTAGTGTAAGCAAGTGGTCTAGTTTTATTTTTGTTTTGCATATATCTGTCCAGTTTTTCCAGCACTATTTATTTAAGTAATTGTCTTTATCCCATTGTATACTTTTGCCTTCTCAGGCATAGATTAATTAATCATATACATGTAGGTTTATTTGGGAGCTCTCTATTGTGTTTCATTGATCTGTGTGTCTGTTTTAATGCCAATACCATGCTGTTTTAATTACTGTAGTATAGTTTGATATTGGGTAAAGTGATATTTCCAACTTTGTTCTTCTTTCTCAAGATTGCTTTGATTGTACTGGGTCTTTTGTGGTTCCATATGAATTTTAGAATTACTTGTTCTACTTCTGTGAAAAATGCTATTGATATTTTGACAGGGATTGCATTGAATCTGTAGATTGCTTTGGGTAGTTCGGACATTTTAATGATGTTCATTATTCTTATCCATCAGCATGGTATGTCCTTCCTTTTATTTGTATCCCTTTCAATTTCTTTCTTCAGTGTCTTATCATTTGCTAAGTACAGGTCTTTTGCCTCCTTAGTTAAATTTATTCTTAGGTATTTTATTCCTTTTGATGCCGTTGTATATGGGATAGTTTTCTTAATTTCTTTTTCTGATAGTTTAGATTTCTAAATATTAATTTTATATCCTGCTACTTTATTAAATTCATTTATCAGTTCTAGTAGTTTTTGGTGGGCCCTTTAGGATTCTCTCTACATATAGTATCATGTAATCTGCAAATAATGACAGCTTTACTTCTTTTTTTTTTCAATTTTGATGCCCCTTTTTTTCTTGTCTGCTATGGCTAAGAATTCTAAAACTATGCTGAATAAAAGTGGAGAAAATGGACATCCTTGTCTTGTTCTTGATCTTAAAGAAAAAGATTGAAGCTTTTCACTGTTGAGTATTATGTTAGTTGTGGTTTTGTCATATGCAGCCTTTATTATGTTGAGGTACGTTCCTTCTATCCCCACTTCGCTGAGAATTT
>NW_011888786.1:18904136-18906931 GCF_000151845.1 Pteropus vampyrus | reverse complement strand
ATTGGAGCATTTAATCCTTTTACATTTAAAGTAATTATTGATAGGTATGTAGTTATTGCCATTTTATTGTTTTCTGATTGTTTTTATAGTTCTGTTTCTTATTCTCCTGTTCTCTTCTCTTGTATGTTGATGACTTTCTATAGTTCTGTAGTTAGATTCCTTTGTCTTTATTTCTTGCATATTTCTTGTAGATTTTTGGTTTGTTATTACCTTGTGCTTTTTATATACCAAGCAATGTTTATAGCAGTCTATTTTAAGTTGATGGTCACTTAAGTTGATGTGGTCATGGGAGGAAGTGAATGCAATATTTACCTTCTCTGCCATCTTGACTGGAAGTCACTGAGACATCTTTTCATTTCTATCAATTTCCAAAAAAAAATTACACTCTATGTATATTTCCTCAAATTCAGTTCCAATTACATTTCTGTTTGTAAGGCAGCTCCACTAGGTTGTACTGCCAATATCTAAAATGCAGCAAGACCCAAACGATACTGTTCATCTGCACATTCACCTCTTTCCCCAAACCCTACTCTAAGGTTCTTCTTATTCTAAATTCAATTTTTTTGATAATTGTACAACCTAAGTTTAAACTTTTAAATATTCATTGGTCCTTTTTCTCTCTCACTCTATAACAACGGCAACAAACACGGCTAAATTTATTGAGCACCTAATATGTACTAGGCAATGTCCTAATAACTTTACACATATGTTTTTATTTGTCATTCACAACGACCCCAGTATTTGTCTCCATCTTACATATAAGGAAATTGAGGCTTACTAAGTTCACACAGCAGAGCTAATATCCAATTTATACTTCCAGCATGTATAGATCACATCACTGACTATTCAGAAGTGAGGAGAGAGGTTTCCTCACTTTTCTTACACTCACAAACTTAAGACAGCAAGTGGCGGGGGGGATGTTAACATGTTTTCATTGGGGAGAGGCAGGTGCAGGAGGAGCCTGGGAAAGTCTCAGTGCTCTGGATGCTGTCCTGCTAATTTTCTTTGAAGAGAGCCTTAAAGATAAGCTAAGAAAGCCAGAAGGCTGGGACAGTAGTGTCCTTATTTCTTCCTTTAGGTGGTGAGGTCTATCTAGCCCATCTTCAGGAAGAGAAAACGAAAACCACGCCTCAGCCTTCTCAGGCTGAAAAGTTTCAAATCAGAGATAGAGATGTGCTCTGGTGGCCCTTTTTTTATGTCAGTGAATTTACTAGGTAGGCTGCAGCCAAGCTGCCCTATCTTCACCACTGCAGGGGACAGCTGAATGACCACTATTCGAATTTCTCCTTTAAATGACTCTCTTCACTCTGCTGACTGGAGTTCCATATTTTTAGGTAGAAGGTAGATGTTGAATTTTACTTTATTTTGCCCTTACATATATGTGTACACGCTGAATGGGTACAAGGACACAAGCAACATGTCTAGCCTGACAATCTTTCTTGAGGTGTGTTAGCAAAAGGAAAGAGACTATGGTAGTCTCTTCAGAGACAGCTCTACATGGCATACATGTCACTTTGACTTAAGTCCATCTTTCTAACCTTATTTTAATGTTTATTAATCACCAAACATGCCCAAATGTTAACCTATCTCTGGACATCATCTCATTGTATCTCCCATGCCTAAAATATCATCCATTCCACATAAACCTAGATAAATTCTAATTTTTGAGGTTTATCTCAAAAATCATCTCCTATAATGAACCTTATTCAACTTTTCATTTATAGCACTTAGGTAACTGTTACATAATTCTGCATTTGCTGCATTTATCTGTGGTTATTTGTATCCATGTTTAATCTCCTTTAACAAATCACATATTCCCTGAGAAAATTTCATATGATGCAAAGGTTCTGAGGGAAAACTACCAATTAAATTCCATGAAATCACAACTTCGAAGCAATGTGCAATTATTACCTCTATGAAATACAATAGTATAATACTATAGTTTGTATTTGATTAAAACAGCACTTTGGATGTTTTATAGAAAAAAATTTTTCCCAATCTAGAAAAAAAAAAGAAAAAAATGTCCTGCTTCAGCCCTGCTTTCTTTCTCATCCACTGTGTCTGCCTCAGTTTCCCACTGTCCATCGTCTTTATGTCTCATTCTGGGATTTGTGGTATACAATTTAAAGCTTAAAGATTAATTGTAATACAGTTTTGGAGGCATATACTACAGAAACATAAAGATAAATTTATTAGTCATTTTATTGCCCTACCGAAAAATGAAATAATTTTGCTTCAATCTAAACACTCAGCTACCATGAATATCAAGTGCTACCTTATAAAAATAGTGCAAGAGGAAATTCATCCCATACATTCAGAGGTCTTATGAATTCCATTTAGAAATATGAATTTAGAGGTAGAACCACCTTGCTCAGGTTTATCAGGAAGAATGTCAAGTTCTATTGAATTTTGGGGGGCCAAAGTGATCTTAGGCAGCTGTTCTATGTACTATAGCAGGATGCATCACAGTTGCCGAGTAACTGCAGTTTGTCTATTATCGAGTGTCATCTCTACAGAATAGCTTTAAGATTATTTTTTTAAATAATTCTATTAAAAAATTCACAGAAATTTTCTAACAGAAAACTTATAAGCTGGAAAAGAACTCTAGATATTTAACACTACAATGTCACGGTAAATAAATCACAATGATAACAAAAGAGGAATTGAAATTCATATTTGACTATGATGTAGATATTAGGAAATTGAGTTTTAAGTTTATATTTCCTTTGTGCATATTAGGTACAAGAACTAGATCCAGGCAGGCCGACATTCAAACTCTGATTCAACTAATTCTT
>NW_011888786.1:18900279-18903246 GCF_000151845.1 Pteropus vampyrus | reverse complement strand
AGTATGACAAAAATACCATAGAGGGTAAAATGTTTAGCAAAATCTGCAAATGAATTCAAGAGAGAGGATGAAGAAAAGAAAGCAAGCCAAAGAAGAGAAAAGAGAGAATGGCTAATAAATAATTAGGTGGGATGGGTTTGCTACCATTCGTAAAGTACGTAAATATTAAACAAAGTATTTTAGCTGTTTTCCTGAAAAAAAAGTTCACATAAGACCGATTTAAAAAACTATTAATTGCTTCTCTAATAGAATACCATCATGGGTCATTATTTCCAAATATATAATGTTAAGTTGAATATAAAATGTTAGAGGTTTTCATATAATGTGAAGAAAGAGACTATATATTTCAAGCAGAAACAACTTTTGTTAAATTCTAAGAATCAATCCAAAAAATAAGCAAACAAAAAATATTGGGGCTAAGAATATTTTTTAAAAAGTTTTCTTTCCTTTTTCATTATATGAAAATAAAGAAAACTAAAATAATTTGTATGAAAGTTGACAGATATTTCACTTCGTGAAAATCTAGGAATAAAAATAACACAAATGTAAACTAACCAGATGTTTATGATTAGTTCCTACTTAACATCACCCAGCTGTCTAAGGATGATTTTTATGGAGGAGGAGCATTGTAGAATGCCACATGTTTATATAAATCATGAGTATGGCAGTCATGATCCTGGGGCAAAAGAGCTTCACATACCATTTTGGGTAACCTTTTCAATCACACTATATAACATAAGAACAGCCACTACTCCCCAGCACAGTATCTGTTTCCAGTTTCCTCCAACATTTTGATGGGTGTCATTACGTGTCAGACTGCATTCTGTTTTCTTATGTTGTAACACATTGTATGGGTTTTGTACCAGGTGAAGTCTATTACAGTATTGTGAATTAGTATCACTGGGTTGAGAAAGCATATATGACAGTTATTTTACATTAAATATTTTCTTTGGAAATAGGTTGCTGAATTATTGTTTAGATATTTGTATTAAGGTTTATATTTCAATTTGAAATAAAAAGCCAATTTTAAGTAAATGTGATTTAACTAGAACTTTACTTCTTCCTTCCATTCAAAAGATAAAAATGTATATTTGTACAGCAAATATTTAAATTTGAGAGAGAGAGAGAGGGACGAGAGAGGGAGGGAGGGAAAGAGGGAGGTGGTAGGAGGAAAGAAGGAAGGAAGGAAAAAAGGGAGGAAGAAAGGAAAAAGGAAAGGAAGAAAAGAAGAAAGATTGGAGAAAGAAAAATGGGAGGGAGGAGGTTTATAGGTAGAAAAAGAAAAAAATTATCATTTTTATAAATAAGTAAAGTTCTATGTAATTTACACTTTAACTAATGGTAATCATGTTGAGATTTCTGTTAATATTGTATCATGAGCATTTCACTATGTTGTCCAAAACTCTTTATAATCATTTTAATGTCTGTAAAATATTTCATCTTTAGTGGCTAAAAACTAAGGAAATCTGAATAACATACACTTTAATTTATTGGTACGTAAAACTAATGTATCATAGCAATGTAAGATATCAACAGCAGAGAAAACTGAGTGTAGGTTATACTGGAACTCTGTACTATCTTTGCAAATTTTCTGTATATTTAAAACAATTCTAAAATAAAAGTTTATCAAAATTACTTATTCATAAACTAGACATTTAATATTTTTTCTTACAGCATTACTGTGTAATTTTTTAATGTATCATTTCCTATTGGACTATTTGTTGTTATAAAGTTATTATATCAAAGTATGAATATTATAAATATATCCACAGATTATCTTAGAGGAAGTCGTATAGATTTATATTCTAATTAGCAGTGTATAACTATTTCCTTAATATCATATTTTCCCCAATAATTTATTATGAAAAATTTTAAACATACAAAAAGTTAAAAGAATTTTACAGTAAACACCATATATCCACCACCCAGATTCTCCTATTTTACTGCACATTTTATGACCATCTCTCTACCCATCTATTAATCAATCTTATTTGAATGTATTTCAAATGAATTGCAGACTTTTGTTTACTTGCTGATAAATAATTCGACATGCGTATTATTACTCAGAGTTTAATATTTACCTTAACCTTTTTCATATAAAATTTAAAATGAAATGCACAAATCTTAAACATGTGCACTTGACAAATGTATATACTTGGGTAACCAAAACCCCTCTCAAGATATAGAGAATTGCTACCACTCTCAAAATTTCTTGTTTCCCTTCACAGTCTATCCCTACTCCCACACTCAACCCTCATCCTGAGGCAACTACTCTTCTGATTTTTCCACCACAGATTAGTTTTGCTGGTTCTGGATCTTAATATAAATTAATTCATACAATACATACACTGTGTAATTCTTCTTTCACTCTGCATAGTATTTTTGAGTTTGATCTATTATGTTACATATTATCAGTGTGTTCCTTTTTATTGATAAGTAATATTCCATTGTTTTCATATAGCAGTGTGTTTATCCATTTTCCCATTGATGAACAACTAGGCTATTTTCAGGTTGGTATATTATAAATAAAGTCACTATTAACTTTCTTTATAATTATTTTGTAAATGTGGTGTTTTACAATTATTTTGTCATTATAAATTTTAACTTTCTTGGAGTCAATTTTATGGGTCAAAAGACAGATGTAAATTTAGTTTTATAACTGACATCCAGAGCTTTATCCAATGTGGTTGTATGATTTTATATTCACACCAATTGTGTGTAAGACTTCCAGTTCCATGTTTTCAAAACTGTTTTATATTATTAGATTTTAAATTTAGGCATTCTGGTTAGGCAGATAATGGTATTTCATTGTGGTACTAATTTGCATTTTCCTAGTGGCTAATGATGTTGAACACATTTTCATGTCCTTTGTGACCATTGATAAATCTATTTCGTGAATGTCTCTTAAATATTTTGTTTATGTTGAATTGAGTTATTTGACATTTTAAGTTTTAGATATCAATCTTT
>NW_011888786.1:18890574-18900229 GCF_000151845.1 Pteropus vampyrus | reverse complement strand
TGATTTTATATTCACACCAATTGTGTGTAAGACTTCCAGTTCCATGTTTTCAAAACTGTTTTATATTATTAGATTTTAAATTTAGGCATTCTGGTTAGGCAGATAATGGTATTTCATTGTGGTACTAATTTGCATTTTCCTAGTGGCTAATGATGTTGAACACATTTTCATGTCCTTTGTGACCATTGATAAATCTATTTCGTGAATGTCTCTTAAATATTTTGTTTATGTTGAATTGAGTTATTTGACATTTTAAGTTTTAGATATCAATCTTTTGTCTTGAGAATACTTTGTCTCCAGCTAAAGATAGTGTATTTGTTTTGTTAATGGTGAATCTGATGACCAAAAATTTTTAATTTTGGTGAAGTCTAAGCTACTAATTTTTCTTTTACGCTTATTGTTTTCTGTGACCTTGAAAACATTGCTTACCAACATGTAGCAAAGATATTCTTCTTTATTTTTCTCTAAAAGTTTTATATTTTCAGCTTTTATATTTAGATCTATAATCATGCACAAATTTGTTTGCATATGTTATAAAGTAAGAAATAAGGGTTTTTTCCTATATAAAAGATATTATTTTTTCCTATATAAGATATTCTTCTCTATTTATTTTCTTCTTTCCTATACTTCTAGCTTCTTAAAGTGAAGCCTCAGGCTGTTTAGACATTCTTATTTATGAATATACAAATGCAGAATTTAAATTTTTCTGTAAATTCTGCTTTAGCTGAACAAATTTTAATGTTGAATTTTTCTTATTATCCACTTTATAATAGTTTTTATTTATCTTCTAATTTCTTTCTGATCTTTAGATGTTTGGAAGTTTGTTCTTTAATTTCTAAATATTAAAGATTTCCTAAATGTCTTATTGTTATTAATTTTTAATTTTATTTCATTGTGATTGATTTATATATGGAGCCTCTCAAAAGTGAGTCTAAATACAAATATCTAATGAATATATTAATATGTACGTGATGATTACAAAGACTCTCTTGGGAGAAATAAATGTGAGCAGAAGGGATGGAAAACTTTTAAATACATGTGATGATTTGAGGACTTCGAGTCAGATAAAGGACAAAATCATTTCTCAAGAGTCATTAAAGTAAACAATATAGCAAGAGTACTCAGAAAACTATAATATAGTTATAGCATGAAAACAGAAAATGAAAAAGAATGTCTAGTCACTGGCACTGAAAAGTGCTCTTAAATGCAAAGGAAGCTTAATTCCTAATCAACACAGTTTCACGTATTTTCCTAAGAAGGAGACCTAACATCTATTTCTGTGCAGAGTAACTGAGATTTGTAATGTCTCCTTATACTCCTCATTAGTGGTCTCCGGTGTTTGAAAGAATCTATTTGCAAAATCACAGAGATGAGGTTCTCCTACTAAAGATGAGCTCTTGGAAAATATCCATACGTCATGAAACTAGTACCAGTGCACTAATTTCATTTCTGCCAATACTCCCTGCCATTACTGTTATTTAACTTTCTTTTCTACTGCATCAGCACCATTCTGATTCCATCGCATAACCTCAGGCTCTTCCTTAAAACCTAGTTATATAGCACAATCAGAACCAGCCCCACAATTCAGTAGGCCACTTGTCGCTTTTTCTGAAGTAAGAAATGAAGGGCTAATTTTACATTTAAAAACTACCCCCATCTTTTTTTTCTTGAACTTCAGAAGGGAGAATTCTCTCTACTGGGAGAGTAGTAAAATTATAGGCACAGCATTAATTTAAAATTGAAGCTATTTCTATCAAAATAATTTGCTAAATGTGGGTATATTTTTATATTACGAATAACTAAAAGGGATTAGGACAAAACTTGATCTAAGGAAAAATATTAGATTTTGATGCTTTCAGAATTAGAATACAAATAGTCAAAATTTATTTACCTTGAAATCCATGTTTCATATTAATAAAAACATTAATCTCTTGATTTATAAGCTTATTCCTGATTATCATCTAAATAGCAAATAAATGTGATTTACTGAAAAAAAATTAAACTATTTTATCAAAAAGTGGCAAGGTAACTATATAGAGGGCATAAGTACAATAAAAATTCAGTCCTTGCTTTGTATAGTTCCAACATGCATGAACAGTGGAGTTAAGTACTGTCAGTTTTTCTACAACAGTTCAAATTTCGGTTACCATGGTGTCTTAACTGTGAGTAATTGTAACAAATATAAACTTCACTGCCAGCTCTTCAGTTCACAAATCACTCTGTAATAACAGATGCCCATCATGACCAGTGACCAATCATATGACTTTGTTTAAAGTCTTCCTGGGCTTGGCCACTGTGAATCTGTTATTCAGTTTACTCAGACAGCAAAGTTTGTGGTTATGTTGCCTCCTTGTCTCCTAGTGACAAACTCAAATGTCATTTTATAAAAAAAAGGGGGGGGGTGATAATCAAAAGAAGGAATTGGTTAATAAAGAGGAAAAGATGGTAAAGAAATAAAAATGATAATGCTAGAAGTAAAATTTTAATCAAATATAAATAGATTTAGAGAAGAAATAGCTACGTGCATGACATTGCCACCGTTTGGGAAATTCTAGATGTGCAGACAAAGGAACTTAGTGAATGAAAGCAAATGTACTGACATAAATAAGAAAAGTTGTTGTGATGAAAAGAACGACAATATTCCAGAGGATGCTGGTAAAAAGCTTCACATTGGTGTAATTCTCAGAGATATTTTATGGCATTGAAAGTGCAAAGGATAAAATGTTGGGAGCTGATAAACTTAGAACAGAATATGACAGCTCACCAAGGAGTAGAAAATATTCTTGCACTCTATCTTAAGTTATATAATAAGAAGGCAAGAGTTGTTCAATGTACTCTTCTTTAAAAATATTTTTAATTCTTATTTTTCATGATAGTTGACATATGACATACAATATTATACTATTTTAGGTTTATAACATAGTGATTCAACATTTCTACACCTTACAAAGCGATCACCACAAGTCTAGTAACCACCTGTCCCTGTACATGGTTATGATATTGTCAACTCTATCTCTACACATTACATCTCTATGACTTATAACTGGAAGTTTATACTTCTTAATTTTCCACTCAACCCCACCCTTCTGTCAACTATCAGTTTGTTCAAACATCTATAGTTTGTTTCTGTTTTATTTATTTATTTAGTTATTTTTAGTGACATTGGTTAACGAAATCCAGCAAGTTTCAGATGTACAATTTAACAATAAGGTGTATGTATGTGCGTGTGTGTATGTGTGTGTGTATGTATATATATATACACACACACACACACACACACACACACACATATATGTATCACATCTTCTTTATTCATTCGTCTATCAAGAGATATGGTTGATTTCATATCTTGACTATTGCAAGCAATTCTGCAATAAATATAAGGGTGCATATATCTTTTCAAATTATTGTTATTGTTTTCTTCAAATGAATACCCAAAAGTGGAATTGCTGGGTCTTATAGTATTTTTATTTTTAATTATTTGAGAAATCTCAATAGTTTTCCATAGTACTTGCACAAATTTACAATCTAACAGTGTACAGTGGTTCTGTTTTCTCCACAATCTCACCATTTGTTATTTGTCTTCTTTTTTTAATAGTCATTCTTACAGATGTGAGGTTATGTTTCATTGTGGCTTTTATTTGCATTTCCCTTATAATAGTGATATTTAGCATGTTTTCATGTGTCTGGTGGCTATGTGTATGTCTTCTTTAGAGAAATGTCTACTGAGGTTTTCTGCTTGTTTTTCAACTGGATTGTTTGTTTTTTAATGTCGAGTTGTATGAGCTATTTATGTTTTGGTATTAACCCCTTATCAGACATATCATTAGAAAATATCTTCTCATTTTTAGTAGGTTGCCTTTTAGTCTCATTGGTGGTTCCCTTCACTATGCAAATGTTTTTCAGTTTGATGCAGTCCCATTTGTTCACTTTTGCTTTCAAGGCTTTTGCCCAAAGAGACATATCTAAAAAATACTGCTAAGACCAATGTCATAGAATTTACTGTGTATGGTTTTTTCTAGAAGTTTTATGGTTTCTGATCTATATTTACAGTCTTTAATAAATTTTGTTTATTTTTATATGTGGTGAAAGTAAGTGGTCTACTTTCATTTTTTGCATGTATCCGTCCAATTTTCCCAGCACCTTTTATTGAGGAGATTGTCTATTCCTTATTGTGTACAATTTAAAATTATTTGTTCTACTTCTGTGAAAAATGATATTTTGAGAGATTGCGTTGAATCTGTGGATTGCTTTGGGTAGTATGGACATTTTAACAAGATTAATTCTTCCAATCTATGAGCATATTTCCTTCCGTTTGGTTGTGTCTTCTTCAATTTCTTTCATTGACACCTTATCGTTTTAGAGTACAAGTCTTTTACTTCCTCAGATAAATTTATTCCTAGGTATTTTATTCTTTTTGGTACAATTGTAAATGGTATTGTTTTCTTAATTTATTTTTCTGCTTTGTTATTTGTATATAAAATCATAACAGATTTCTGAATATTAATTTTGTATCCTGCTACTTTACTAAATCCATTGATTTGTTCTAGAAGTTTTTTGATGGAGTCTTTAGGATTTTCTATATATAGGATCATGTAATCTGCAAATAATGACAATTTCACTTCTTTCTGATTTTAATAACTTTTATTTTTCTTTTCTGATTGCTGTGGTTGGGAGTTTCTAATTCTATGTTGAATACGAATGATGAGAGTGGACATCCTTGCCTTATTCTGATCTCAGAGTAAAAGCTTTCAGTTTTTCACCACTGATTATGCTTCGTCATCTGATTTTGGTATCAGGGCAATGTTGGTTTCACAGAATGAGTTTGGAAGATTTCCTTCCTCTGTGATTTTTTGAAATAGTTTGAGACATGTAGGCATTAATTTTTCTTAAAATTCTTTGGTAGAATTCACCTGTGAAACTCTCTTGTCCTGGACTTGTTTGTTGGAAGATTTTTTAATACAGATTCAATTTTATTTCTAGTAATCAGTCTGTTCTGATTTTCTGTGTCTTCTTGATTCAGTCTTGGAAGATTCTATATTTCTAGGAATTTAACCATTTCTCCTAGTTTGTCTAATTTGTTGCTGTATAATTGTTCATAATATTTTTTACAATTCTTTTTATTTCTGTGGTGTTGATTGTCATTTCTCTTTCATTTTTGGTTTTATTTAATTGGGCCTTTCTCTCTCTCTCTCTCTCTCTCTCTCTCTCTCTCTCTCTCTGTCTTTTATTTTTATTTTTTTTGGAGGAGGTGAGTCTGGCTAAAGATTCATCTATTTTATTTATCTTTTCATAGTACGAGTTGTTTGTTTCATTGGTATATGTTTTTAGTCTCTATTTCATTTATTTCCACTCTGATTTTTATTATTTTCTTTCCTATACTCACTTTGGGCTTTGTTTGTTCTTTTTTCTAGGTACCTTAGATATAAGTTTAGATTATTTATTTGAGATTTTGCTTATTTCTTGAGGTTGGCTTGCGTTGCTATGAATTTCCCTTTTAGATTGCTTTTGCTGTGTCTCAAAAATTTTGGATCACAGTGTTTTCATTTTTATTTGTCTCAATATATATTTTGGTTTCCTCTTTGACTTCTTCACTAATCCATTGATTAATTGCATATTCTTTATACTGGATGTGTTTGTTTTTTCCCCCAACTTTCTTCTTATAATTGATTTCTAGTTTCATACCATTATGGTTGGAGAAGACGTTTGATATGATTTCAATCTTAAGTTTACTGAGATTTGTTTTGTAGCTTAACATGTGGTTTATCCTGGAAAAGTTCCATGTGCACTTGAAAATAGGTGTTTTCTGATGTTTTAGGGTGCAATGTTCTATAAATATCTATTAAATTCATCTGATCTAATTGAGTCATTTAAGGCCACTATTTCCTTTTGAATTTTCTGTCTGGATGATCTATCTTCTGATGTAAGTATGGTGTTGAAGTCCCCTACTATTATTATACATTGTCTCTCATTCCCTTTATGCCTGTTAATATTTTCTTCACATATTTAGTTGCTCCTACATAGGCTATGTATATTTTTTACAAATATTATATCTTCTTGTTGGATTGATTGCTTTATAATTATGGAATGTCCTTGTATGTTTCTTATTAGTCTTTGTTTTAAAGTTTATTTTACCTGATACAAGCATTGCTATCCCAGCTTTCTTTTTATTTCCATTTACATGAAATATTCTTTTTATCCCTTCACTTTCAATCTGTGTGTATCTTTCATTTTAAAGAGAGTCTCTTGTGGGCAGTATATGCATATGTCTTACTTTTTTTATCCAGCCACCCTAAGTCTTTTGATGGAATATTTAGTCCACTTATATTTGAAGTAACTATGGGTAGGCATGTAGTTATTGCCATTTTATTGATTGTTTTCTGCCTGATTTTGTCATTCTCCTCTGTCTGTTCTCTGTTATCTTTTCTCACACATTGATGAATTCCTTTAGTGATCTGTTTGTTTGTTTGTTTGTTTGTTTCATGTATTTATTATAGGTTTGTGGTTTGTGCTTACTATAAGATTCACATACAACAAGCTATGTTAAAACAATCTATTTTAAGTTGATAGTCACTTAAGTTTGAATGCGGTCTAAATAGACTTCGTATTTTTTTACTCACCTCCTTCATTATATTTTTGACATATTTTATATCTTGTGTGTGTATACTCTTTAATTCATTCTATAATTACAAATGCTCTTACTACTCTTGTCTTTTAACCTTCATACTAGCTTTATAATTGCTTGGTCCATTATATTTACTATATGTTTGCCTTTATCAATAAAATTTTTCTTTTCTTTATTTTCTTATTGTTATTTTTCACCTTTTCTTTTCCACTTAAAAAGTTTCTTTAACATTTTTGCTTTTATGCCAGTTCAGTGGTGATGAAGTCCTTTAGCTTTTGCTTGTTTGGGAAACTTTAGTTCCTTAATGATAACTTTGCTGGCAGAATATTCTAGGCTGTAGGTTTTTTTTTTTTCTTCCATCACTTTGAATATATTGTGCTATTCCTTTGGCCGGCAAAGTTTCTGTTGAAAAATCAGCTGATATTCTTACAGGGGATTCGTTGGACATAACTAGCTGCTTTTCTCTTGCTTCTTTCAATATTCTCTCATTATCTTACTTTTGGCATTTTAACTGTGAAGTGCTTTGGTGTAGATCTCTTTGGGTCAAACTGTTTGCAATTCTCTGTGCTTTCTGGACTTGAATGTCTGTTTATTTCACCAGGATGGGGACATTTTCAGCCATTATTTCTTTAAATAGCTTTCTGTTCCTTTTTCTCTCTCTTCTCCTGAGACACTTATGACAAGAATGTCGGTATACTCGATGTTGTCCCAGAGGTCCCTTAAATTATCTTCATTTTTTTTAAATTATTTTTTTTCCTTTGCTCTTCTGCTTGAGTGATTTCTACTATCTTTTCTCCTAGCTCAGTGACTCTTCTGCATCAACTAATCAGTTGTTGATTCCCCTTAGCGTATTTTTCATTTGTTTTTATATTCTTCATCTGATTGATTCCCTTTTATGTTTTCTGTCCCTTCATTGAAGTTCTCACTGAGTTCATTTATTCTTTTGAGTTCATTGAGCATCCTTAAAACTAGTGTTTTGAACTGCTTATCTCAAAGATTGCTGTTTCATTTAGGTTTTTTTTCTGTTCTTTTTTTCCAGTTTCTTTGCTTGAAACACATTTTTCTGCCTCATCATTTTAGCTCTCTGTGTGTTTGTTTTTATGAATTAGATGAAAAAGCAACCTCTCCTGGTCTTGAAGGAATGGTTTTGTGTAGGAATTTTCCCTGTGTAAACAGCATTTGCCTGGTGTCTTTGTCAAGTCAGCTGGAACTAGAGCATATGCAGGCTGTGTGGAGTTCCATGGACAAGACTCAACGGAGTCACCTTGGTGAGCTGCCTGGAGCTATAGTTGGAGCTGGCAGAGGCTATTGATCATTCTGGAGTACAAGCTGTGCTGAGGCCCAGATCTATAGATGAAGTAAACACGGGCTGAGGCCCAGATCTATAGATGAAGTAAGCACGGGCTTTGTCCCGGGGCAAACTGTGCCAGGGCCGCTTTTGTGGCTGGCTGACACTGTAACTGCAGTGGGCACAGGCTGCAGGAAAACCTGGGTGCGAATCACTTAAAAATATACTAGTCATTTGGTAAATATATTCCATTTATACTTTCTCAACTTAAGCTTTGAATCAAGGTTCCCTAGGTCAAAAGGTAATAACTCATTTGAGAGTAATATCATGTATATTTAACCAGGAATACGTAACTTTTATTATCTTGTTCTTTGGATGTTCCTATAGTGTGATATGTCACACACTTTTATAGATTAAAAACATGTATTCTGAATTTGATATCTAACGTAGAGCTCATCATGTTCAAAAACAAATAATAAGTCTTTAAGAACTTAAAATATCTGACATTATATACTATATTTCATTCCAAGTTTTGACATTACTAATTAAATGACTATAATTGTTAATTCTTTCTATATGAGAAAACATTTCAACGATCAAGGTTAAGCCCATTTAAACAGATCATAAAATGTTAAATTATTATTGGGCTCTACTATAATGATGAGTAAATTAAAATAATAATATACAATGTTGTAATAATTTTTCATTGCTTATTTTCTGCTCAGAGACACAATTAGAAGCTGACTCAAAATAATAATGGATTCAATATACTAACATATATACTATATGCATATATGCTATATATGCATTCACATACAGAGAAAAAGAGGTCACACATATGTTAAAAACTATCTGAACATTATAAAACATTTAAATATGTACATGTAGATACATATGTTCTGTGACAGCTAAGCAAAAGAACTGTTGCAGCATGAAATTCTCTAATTTATGATCCTTTTAAAATTTACCATATAATGAATTTCTTTGCTATTTATAATGAATCTATGTAATTTTTAAAATATTTTCTTCCCAATAATTATAATTTCAAGCTATTTTACATTGATCGTGTCATAATATTTGTCAAAGTAATTTTAAAGTCTACATTTACTTATATTTTTTGATGGATTTTGTTTATTTCTGTAACTGATTTTCTATATCTCCATTAACTCAACTTTGGTAATAGACGGTCAAATCCTACATTTCTATATAATATTGTACAGAACACTCATATGCTTTGATTTTTCAATATTAGCAGTATTACATAGGGTATTATACTTGATAGAAAGATAAGCAAAAATACAGAAAACATTTTAACTATGCAGTAAAGGATATTACCAAGATCAAATTCTTTGATTCATTACATATGATCCTACAATTTTTGAATTTCATATGTAAATTGGACATAATTATCTTATACTTTTGATATTAAAAAAATCTCATATCAAACACTTGTCTAAAAGTAGTTCATTTTATTTGCCATACACTTACTTATGAATTCCTAATATTTCAATTACTGTAACAGATTCTGAAAATGCAAAAGTGAATAGTCCCTGCCACATAAATATAATCAATAGGATAAATATGATAGAAACATGCACATATTCCTAAGAGAGAAAACAGAAGAAAAGTTCTCACTGAATTGAGGAGAGTTCTCAAAATTCCTTTTGTGATTATGTAAGTTTTATTCAGTTTAGAGACACAAAGAAAACATACCTTATGTTTTGCATATTATCCTGTGAAGA
>NW_011888786.1:18880371-18890524 GCF_000151845.1 Pteropus vampyrus | reverse complement strand
TAAATTAAAATAATAATATACAATGTTGTAATAATTTTTCATTGCTTATTTTCTGCTCAGAGACACAATTAGAAGCTGACTCAAAATAATAATGGATTCAATATACTAACATATATACTATATGCATATATGCTATATATGCATTCACATACAGAGAAAAAGAGGTCACACATATGTTAAAAACTATCTGAACATTATAAAACATTTAAATATGTACATGTAGATACATATGTTCTGTGACAGCTAAGCAAAAGAACTGTTGCAGCATGAAATTCTCTAATTTATGATCCTTTTAAAATTTACCATATAATGAATTTCTTTGCTATTTATAATGAATCTATGTAATTTTTAAAATATTTTCTTCCCAATAATTATAATTTCAAGCTATTTTACATTGATCGTGTCATAATATTTGTCAAAGTAATTTTAAAGTCTACATTTACTTATATTTTTTGATGGATTTTGTTTATTTCTGTAACTGATTTTCTATATCTCCATTAACTCAACTTTGGTAATAGACGGTCAAATCCTACATTTCTATATAATATTGTACAGAACACTCATATGCTTTGATTTTTCAATATTAGCAGTATTACATAGGGTATTATACTTGATAGAAAGATAAGCAAAAATACAGAAAACATTTTAACTATGCAGTAAAGGATATTACCAAGATCAAATTCTTTGATTCATTACATATGATCCTACAATTTTTGAATTTCATATGTAAATTGGACATAATTATCTTATACTTTTGATATTAAAAAAATCTCATATCAAACACTTGTCTAAAAGTAGTTCATTTTATTTGCCATACACTTACTTATGAATTCCTAATATTTCAATTACTGTAACAGATTCTGAAAATGCAAAAGTGAATAGTCCCTGCCACATAAATATAATCAATAGGATAAATATGATAATAGAAACATGCACATATTCCTAAGAGAGAAAACAGAAGAAAAGTTCTCACTGAATTGAGGAGAGTTCTCAAAATTCCTTTTGTGATTATGTAAGTTTTATTCAGTTTAGAGACACAAAGAAAACATACCTTATGTTTTGCATATTATCCTGTGAAGAGCATTATTGTAATATCTTTAAAAGTTCAGGTAGTGAGAAAGTTTTGATTTGAAAGGAGAAGGGAATAGAGCTACTGCAGAGCACATCTTGATTGAGAACAGCTTTCTCCTAAAAAGAAACACTCAAAACAAAATCAAGGAATCAGTCTTCCCAATAGTCACCAGTCACCCTACATTATAGATACTCCATTGTTGCAGGTGTTTGTATAAAGCTTGTTCTCAGGCCATCATTGGAGGATGGCTCTTGGGTTAGGCATTTATTTTTTGCCACTCTTATATAAGCTGTGTGTGTATGTGCATGTGTATCTAATTTGAGACAAGATTCATTGACTTCTTATTATGGTAGTTTAGGTTTCAAATGTCTTACTCCATCATGTCTATTTTTATATTTTCTTTATTTTGCCAATATGCTTATTTTAAAATTTTTATTTAAAGTTTGAAATATTGCTATTATCAACTGCTGAGTCAAGTAGCATGACATTTATGTTATGAATGTAACATAAGTAAATGAATTACATTTTCTTTCTCATACAATTATTTTTCTGAGTTCATTTTTTTCTCCACATACTTCATTTTCCAGGTTTGATAACTAATTTTTCCATATATTCAATAACCCATTACATTCTTTGCAATATGCTCAATTTCTTCAATACTCATTTAGATCAGAGAATGTATAAATTTATGAGTACCTTTAACTTAGATTCCCACCCCAATCTCTCTTTTTGCTCTAATCTAGATGGGTCTTTTCCTCCAGGTCCACTGCTCTGAAATTGCTTCTGTGAGCAATCCTTTAGCCATTTTCCTTATTGCCAGTCTCCTCTTTCTTTACTCTGTTCTTTTTAGATATCCTATTAATCCGATGTTGGACCGCATGGATTATTCCTCTAAGTTTTATTTAATAGCTTGTTTCCTAATTTTTATCTCTGTGTCATTTTATCTTACTTTCTGAGATATTTCCTCCCTCGTATTTTCTTAACCTTCTATTTATTTTTTCTTGATTTTAATTTTTTTAAGTTCTACAACTTCTTTTTTGGGAGATGGGGGTATTTTATTCTTTTTCTTATAGCTTCCTGATTTATTTTCTACTATTAATACAACTTGATCTCTTATCTGGTTTATTATCTTAAAACTTAATTTTTATATTATCCTATCTCTAATGTCTTTAAGTTTCTCTCTCTCTCCCTCTCTTTGAGCGTGTGTGTGTGTGTGTGTGTGTGTGTGTGTGTGTGTGTGTGAGAGAGAGAGAGAGAGAGAGAGAGAGAGAGAGAGAGAGAGAGAGAGAGAGAGTGTTCTCTTTCTTTTAGAGTCTTTTTAAGTATCTCAAGATTTTTGGCTCTCTGCTTATTACTAAGGGAGAAACCTGCTGAAATTCTCTTTAGTTGAGAGCAGGGAGTTGTTGATCTGTCTTCTCTATGTAATGTTTGATGGTTAGCTCTACAGTGGGGTTCCTCCAATATCAATTAGTCTAGATATGTCTCTGAGGCACTCCATTCATTTAGAGAAGAATGTTCTAATGTCTTGCCTCATGAGATATATGCCTAGATACTGTCCCGTGAACAAGAGAGGGAAAGAGCACAGTAGTCAGAATTCAGGCTTTCATCTAATCCCTGTAGTGTCAGCTCCATGCCTCACCTCTGCTTTCAGCTATATCTGTATCTCAAATTTTCAGAGAATAAATAACCGGCTTGCTGTGTCTAGGTCTCTGAACGGGTCGTAGTAGCCTGCTTGGGCAGAGTGGAGAAGGGTAACTGTGCTGTCCGTAGGCTTTCACCTGGTTGCCTATTTCTAGCCCTATCCTCTCTGTAGCCTTGCAGGCTCCTAGGTTCCTCCCAGTGCCAAGCATTTCAGGGGTCCTTCCAGGCAAATGCCCTAGTTTCACAGACATCGGCCTTCTATAAACACTTAGATTATAATTTCCTTTGCTTCATGTTATTGCAACTCTTAAAAATTTCCCATTTTCCAAATTTTTTTTAAAAATCGCTGCTGTAATCTCTCATTCTATTGTTGTTGATTGTTAGTACTTTTCTAATTTACTGTTTTCTGATGGTATTTTAGGAGGGAGAGAAGAGAAACACATATGTTCAGTCCATTGTCTTTATGAAGAAATATCTTCCACACATTTGGTAGGGGAGAAGTAAAGAAGATGAAATCCAACAAGAATAAAATCCTCTCCACTTTTAGGCTCAAGAAGAGCTGAGGAAATTAGGAACATTATATTACAAATCAGCTCTTCTTTCACCCTAATTTATTTCCTAATATTTCTTCTATAATTTGACTATGTACAGAATTGGCCTCACGTTAAAAAAGTAGAGATGTTTTGGGCACTAGATGATATAAAAAAAAGAATAAGAAAATTATGCTTTATTTTACTAATTATGAACACAGTAAAGTATGTTTATTTAAATAGTATTTTGAATGGCTTTATTTTCTGAAACTATAGAAAATATTAGCATTTAATATATAATGGATGCAAAAGTTGACTTTTATTTAAATCAATATTGTATTTATTCTTCAAAAATATGGTAACTGAAATATTTTGGTATGGTGGTTTTGGACCCAAGGCAAATCTTTTTAAGTTTCAAGAATTTATAAATCTAAATTTTTAGAATTAATGAAAGTCGGTTTTCATATGCTTTAATCCTTCAGACAGAAATGCACAAGTATCATTAATATCAAATACTAACTTGATCTCAATCATTGGAATCACACAGTGTGGATCTGTCAGAGACCTAAGGAAGACATCTGACTTATACAGCAGATTTCTTTTTATTGAAATAAATAATATTTTGTGTCCATTTTACAGGTGAGATAACCAATACTCATGAAAAAAATATATATATAGTTAGCTTCAGCCATTACCACAGCAGGAACCCTACCTCTTACTCCCATAGGCTAAAGCTCTTAAGTTCGAAAGGGAAACTTTTTAAAAATAGCTTTTGCTCTATTATCAAAAGAACTAGAGGAAGAACTCCCAACCTAATTAAGTAAAAGTAGGAAGGAATTGTTAGAGTCCTTAGAATAAGAGAGTCTGGACCACTGATTGCTCAGGTGACTGAATCAGCTAGCTTGGACGGCCCTGCCGCGCTTGAAACTTCTGGGTTAATCGCTCCTCCTACACATCTCACACTTCCTCCCAGGAGCCGAGACAGGGAGAGAGCCAGCTTCCCTTTTCTTTCTAACTTATAACTCACACAAGTCATAGTTGATGCATGATATTTCAATTGCCAGTTTTCAAATATGTGGGCAAATATCGACTTGTTTGAAACTGAGATACCACAATCATTCCATCTTTGATTTAAAGCACACTTTAACCTGAGGTGCTTTGAGGCAAAAGGTTAATGCAACAACCTGCTGCCACAGGTAGCCCCTTTGTCATGAGTCTTGTTTTTGCCCTGGCTTGGTACCTATTTCAAAATACTCTGAAGCTAGTAGGTAAATATGACATTCAGATTTAATTCCCAAGAGCACTGAAAGCTAATGATATAGTACCATCTCAAATAATAGATGTTAAGAGATATTTTCCTTTTTGAGGCTTTTCTTTGCTTTTTTTTTTCCTTCGTCTCTAATAAGAGAATGTTGCTTTTGATATATCTAGTTGAGTAGAAACAAATTATGTACCAATTACCTTAAATTTCTCTTTTATAAAATTATTTAAGTATTTACATCTCTTGGACAAAAATATTTAATTATAATAGATAATGAGTGAATGTGTGTTTGATGAGGATGGAAAAGTGACAGAATTAAAAAACTTCAGGAATGGAAATTACACACTCAGGCTTTATATAATTTTAGTATATGGCACAAGATATGTTTTAACATGTCTATTTAATATAATTACATAATCTTAATTGTCTTGTGCTTTTGTTCTCAGATATTTTATTTGTTGCATTTTCTTATTCATATGCCTATACTTAACATATTTACCGAGAAATATAAGTGATGTTATAACCAATAGTATTCCATACTTAAAAAGCCAAATTAGGAAGAAAATACTAATTAACACAAGAGTGGTAGAATTTCTGGTGAAATGAAATTAAACTAATGCAAACAGTGTGACTTCATTTGCTAATTGACTAGTTAAGTCCATACTCATGGGAAAGGTTTACCAAAACGTGTATTTAAACTGCCAAGTTATGTTTCTACCATAATAATGCCATCATCCTAATTCTTTGAGGTTGATGGGAAAACCAGGATCTACTTTTCCTTCTCAGGGCGTGGCCAGCTGTGATGCATTAAGCTGATTAAAAAAAAGAAGTCTCTTTTAAATCTAGGGATCTTGTCTGCAACAAGCATGGAGCTAATACTTCTCCACAGTGAAACAAGCTAGTCAGAAAATTGTGAAAAAACAGGAGATTTTTTAACACTGCTATTATCTTCTTACTTTATACTGTTTCTGTTATTAATTGTTGATCTTTGTTGTTAAACTTTAAAATTTAGTTTCCTTTTAATTGTCCTTTTTAATTTTTTAAATCAATATATAGGTAGTGAATGATCCAAGTCTCATACATGTTCACCATTTTTGTTTGTTTGTTTTAGTTTCAATCTTGTGAGGAAAATTGAGAGGCCAGAACATCTCTACACTGAGTATGTCCTCTGGAGAATTATGCAGAATCATTCTTTAGGGTTTTGACAGAGGATGGGGCTAGCTACCAACAACAACAACTACAGCAACAACAACAACAACAACAACAACAACAACAGAAACACTCACCGTGGTATGTAATGCCTTAATTTGTGAATTGCCTACAAAAATTTTTCTAACTTTTTTAAAATAATAAAATATCAAGTTTTTTGTCAAATAATAACAAAGGGAGAAATAAAATAAGGGGAACAATTCAGAAGGAATAGGAATGAAAAAAAGAAGCAACTAAAAGAACGCAAATTTCCGTGAAATAATTACTTTGATGTGTTATCAATTTTGATGACGCAAATAGATAAAAGTAAGGAATAGAAAAACTTTTAGATAAACTTTGACAGAGAGAAAGAAAGAGAGAGAGAAACTTATTACACAAAGGGAAATATCTATTCATTTAACTATTTACTTATTTCCCACTTTGTTTTACAAGTTATTTTAGAAAAAGTTTGAAAAGTTTATCCAAAGACCAAGATATTTGTTTTCTTTTTTTCTCATCACTGCATGGGATTGGTTATGAAATACCAGTCAATATTTTCAGTGTCAACAGCACAATATGTTTCGCCAAAGTTCTAAATCTCCCACCAAACACCACCACTGAACAGGAAATGAGTGCTTTGGTTGAGCAGGTCCAGAGAAAAATAGTATAAATTACACACTTGCACTTTAATTAAGAGCAGTTAGAGATTATTTGTGAAAATGTCTTTCATACCACTAGGTTCTGAATGATGGGGTTGTTTGGATTTATTAATGATTCTCAGTTACCTGCCCCTTAATTATAGACTGCTCTCCAAACCTATAGTTAAAAGAGTATTAAAGTAAATGTTCCTGATGTCTGAATCATGGTGTGGAACTTGAGTCACACCAGGTTAAAAGGAAATTCACCACATAGACTACAGAGACTAACAGTGATCACTTTCTCGATATACTACTGTTGTATTGAATAAATCAAGATATATCTGCATAGCTTTTCATTGAATAGCTGAAGTTAATTTAAAATAATTACTCCCTTTTAATGGTAAAAACAAAATTGACCTTATTACTTTTGGCCTTTACTGGATCACTTTGCTGAATTAATATGATTATGGTGTATAATCACTTGAGCATCACATCTGTAATAAAGCAGCTGCGTTTATCATAACTTTGAAAGATTTTATTAATCCAAAGACATAGCACATAAAACAGTTCTTATTTTTCAAGAATTAAAAATATGAAATGTGTTACATGCTGAAGAAAATTCTTGCCTAAGATTTCCAGGACTTATCATCAGAACTTTAATATGAGAAAATATGTGATAGTGAGTTGATACAGGAATGTAAAATGATTTGGAAAACTTAATAGAAAATCCAGGAAGAGTACAGAATGCAAAACAAAATTTCCCCACCTTCTTCTCCGTCCTATGCTGTCTCCCCTCAAGAAACGTTGAAAACTGTGGCTCATGCTTCTAAAAAATGAAAAATTGGCCAGAGTATATACATAAATTCTTGAAACGTGGTCATATATCATCTTTAACTGTAATATTTATTTTGATTCCCGAGATTCTGTTTTTTATGCTAATGAAATCAATGTGTAATGTAAATAAAGCACTTTTCAACAAAACTTTAAAACAGAGGGAATGAATTTATACAGTGATCTTCTGTCTCTTTCTACCCTTGCTACTACCACAAATGCTTTAAATTTCTATTCACAAACACATGAAGATTAAAATCACAGTATGCCATGCATATATTTCATAAAAATACCAAAATTAAATCTATTCATTAGTTATGTAATACTATGGATATATTATGTGATAATCATTGTTTCTAAATCTGTTTCAAATTACCAACAAGCCTTGTAAAAATTGTGCTCCAGAGGACACATCAGGGACACACAGCAGGAGAGTATTAAAATGGAAGATTTCATAATGATAACTAAATAAAACTGTACTTGGAAAAGTAGACTTTTTCCTTGATAGGAAGAGGAAATAACGAGATTATATTACAATTGCATTTGTAATATAATGTAAATTCAAATTTAAAGGTTGTCTCAAAATTATTCAGAAAATTATTACACTTTAATTTCACATTTGTAATCTTGAAAATTTAGAACCACTAACAGTAATGGAATGACTAATTGACTCTTAAGTTTTGCCCACTTCTTTTTTTCTCATAATCTATTAGGAAAAAAAGATAAACACAGATTAGATCTATGCTTTCTAAAATTATTCAAGTAAAATATATCACTAAGAAGGGTGAAGTAACAAAATAGAAATTTTCAGATTAAACATCTTTTTTCTTACATTTAGCAGCACTCCAGGTAAAGAAGTTTTCATAAAGTATTAAAAATAAGAGAAAATATGTCATGAAATCTTACTAAATATTATACATAATTTTTTTTCAAGATTGAAAATCTGGTAAATGTTCCCCATTAAATATTTCTCATCTACCTGACATCTTTACATGTTAATTATATTCAATTCAATGGTATATTTTTGATAGTCAGAGAATTTTCCCATTGGAAACTTCGGGTGGTAGAGAAGTGACGTTTTCAAAAAGATTATCTCTTAAGTATACCCAATTCCCAGTGCAGTGGCTTCCATAATTTCTCTTATAGTTACAAGTTTTTTAAGCCATAAGAATTCTGAAGCATTCTTCAAATATATAATTTCAGCATTAGAACAAAATAGGATACATGTTAAATAAAATACACTTTTCATAATTATTTCCTTATTTTAGAAATGTTTGTGGTAAATATAATTACTTCCTATTAATATCTCATTCAAGGATTCTTTCTACAGGTCCAGCCCAAAAATTTTTAAACTTTTCTTTAGATATAAAATACCTTTAAGTATGGTTCAAACTTTATGCACAAATTAGTTTGCTAATACTGTAATTAAATACTGGTTTTCTCAGACACATATATTTTGTATATAGAAAGCATAATCTTTTTATGTACAATGTAGAAATAAAAATGTTGAAGAAAAGGAGAATGTTTTATGGACCATTTGTTTTTTTGTGTGGCATATTTTAAGTTATTGGTTTTCAAAATTAGTAATTTTTAATAGAAACAACTTGGCTAAAAATCTGTCACAGAATTTTAAGACTCATTAATGAGAAAGCTGTGTGTTCTTTTGGTGAACACTATAATTTCCTATAGTACTACTTAGGTATAAGACCTAAGTAAGAGTTACCCATAATCTACTTCTAGTGTTACGTTTGCTGAAAGTTTACAGTTTCATAATTCTAGGTTAACTTTTTTCCCTCTGTGTGAGAACTTTGAGTTTTTTCATCTTGTCTTGGGGGAATTATGTTTACATAGTAAAAAGCTATGGAAGGAAAGTCTCTTGGTACAACACTTCATAGGGCAGGACAGAAGCAAAGAGTAATTTAGTTTATGTGTAAGCTAGTTTATAAAGGCCAAATTCTGTAATATTAAAGTCCATATGTTACATATAAAATTTTCCATAGTTACATCAATATTGAGTAATTTGTTATGTCAAATTTTGACTTTCTAGTTATTTGAATGTAAATTCTCACATTTACAAATTCTGAGGTAGTTTAAAGAACCTAAAGTGAGGCTTAAGTATATGGAGCATCGTCTTGCTACAGTTAATTGTATCCAAATTTTTGGGAAAATAAATGATACTGGAAGTTGAAAAAAAGGAAATAAAAATTTAGCACTCAAAAACAAGTATATTTAATAAAAACGGGTATATTTTGATGTAAATTTGGGTCTATAATCAAGAAAAATAAACTTTAAAATTTGAATTCTATATGAAATTACAATTTTTTTATCTTTAATAAACTCAGAAAATATTCAAAGTTGCTAGATTTTAAACTAAACCGTAAACTTTTATGAGTAAGAAAATATTTATTTCAAATAAGCTACTGAACTATAAGGTTACATCAGGGAAAATATGAGAGAACATTTCTACCCCTTTTATTTACAGCTAAATATTTTCAAAATGTCTCTCAGTCCTGAGTTAGAACATTATACTAAGTGAAAGCACATTTTTTAAATTTAATTTTTAAAATTAAACAAACTGGAAATCTTTGGGAAGAGATATTTAATATTTTGCAAGCATATTTAAAAAATAGAATAAAAGTTGTATACCCTAAAAGTTTGTTACTGTCGTAATAATTCTACTTAACTGGGAATTGGCTTTCTACTCTGACTCAACAATGATTCTACCCATCTTTAAAATCTTAGTTCCAGTTTCCAAACTATAACTTAATTTGTTTCCTCTTTAGTTCTTTATCTTGCCACTCTAGCAGTTCCAACACACCATTCCTAAGATCCATCCCTTCACCTACCCTCATATATACTCTAGATTTTTTCTTATGTTTGAGATCAAAATAGTAGGACTTAATTTAATGTCCTATGGTTTTAAGATATTTTAAATATTTATCCTAGAAAGTAGCATTGTATATCTTTTCTTAAATTAAAAAAAAAAAAAAAA
>NW_011888786.1:18840990-18878570 GCF_000151845.1 Pteropus vampyrus | reverse complement strand
AACATTTTGAAAGCCTTACAACATTTTTTTTTTTAATCTGTGTATATAGTACCTCTTTTTCCTACATAGATAGTGCTGGCTCTCTTACATACATTCCAAGTGGATTCAGGAATTGAATTGTTGTTAATTATACCAATAGCTTTCCAGCCTCTACCACTAATGTGTACAGGTGCAGATGGGTCAAAGCCCAATTCTAGGCTTCTCATGGGGGGAACAATGTGGCTTAGCTCTACAAGTACAGAGTTTGAGAAGCCTTCGTTTTCCCTGAAACTAAAAACCACCCAACTATTTGTTCAATTCTGTATCAATCCCTCTCCCATCAATCTACCTCACAGCATCTAAATAGATCTTCATAAAATACTAGTTCGATCTTATAATACCCTTGCTTAAAACTTTTCAAAACTGCTCCATTGGACCTAAACTAAGTCAAAAACATTAATATAGTCCAAATCTCTTCCATTATCTAGCATCCACAAACCTAGTAAGTCTCTCGTTGCACTACTCTCTCTAACTCAACACTCTGACTCTGGCCTATTTTTTGGTACCTCACTCAGTCTTACCTGCTCTTCCTTCTGTCTGGAATGCTCTTTTTCTTACTTTTTACTGTACAACATGTTCTCATCCCTCAGCCTAAATGCTACATGCCTTCTCTGATCTCTCATCCTACAGAAGTCACCCTGTTCTCAAAATACCATGTACTTTTTATCACTTATTATAGTCAGGGTCAATATATATATTTGTATACTGATCTGCTTAATTCCTGTACCTTCCACTACACTATAACATCCATAAACTACAACATAACAAGAAATGTGTTTTGGTCACCCATTTATCACCATTCTGTTCTAGTTCATAAAAAATGTTCAATAAATGCAGTATACAGATAAAATGAACTGACTAAGTCAGTACATAAATATCTTGTACTTGTTAAGAATGCTCATTAAAATTAATTTAAATGTACAATATAAATACCTGCGATCCACAAGGCCAAAGCTAAAATACATGCAATTCAAATTGATATTAAATTTATCTAGTGAAAGTGAATGTCTAATATATTAGAATAGATCCTGACATTCACCAAATACAATGCATTGCATGGAATGACCAGAAATTATGAATTTTATCTTTATTCTCAAAACTTCCACTGAATGGGTTGCCCAAATCACATAACTTTCTTACCATTCAGATAACCTTTGGATGAAAGAGGAAAATGATGCTGGTTATTTGGAGCTGTAAAAAAGAACTATCTGTGTGAAGTACATTGGCTTCTTGGAAGACAGTGTTGCAACACAAACAAAAGTGTTTTTTAATTTAATAGAAGGCTTTAAGTGGTATGTACTGTTCATGTAGACCAACCCAGCTCTTCCTTTTCAGAGTAGACCTTTCATCTCTCCGTTTGTGAGAATTAGTGCTTTTAGATTAAAGAAACACTAGAAAAAATAGCTTTTTCTTCTCAAATACTTTTATTATTGACTGGAGTACAAATTATTAAAGTTTGCCCTTTCCTAAGAAACTATATCTGGATAGCTAATATGAGACAACATGACAATTAGGTCCAAGGCATCCCTCAACTGAGAGTGCCAGTATATCTCAAACATTAAAGTATTCAGAAATCACCTGAGAATCTTGTCAACATGCAGATTTGGGTTCAGTAAGTCTCAGATGGGGCCTGAGAGTCTGCATATCTATCAAGCTCCCAAAGGATACCAATTTAGTTGATCCATAAACCACATTTTTGAGTACAAAGATTAAAAAACAGTGTCCCCATGCTGGTGGTGTGGGTCATGTGAATAAATATTGCTCATTGTGCTAAAAAAATAAGCACTTTTCAATATCTATGCTGAGCATTACACCTGTGGTCCCTGATTTGAAGGAAACTAGTGCCTTCTGGACTAAAACTACAGGTCTAGGGTGAACCCAGATGGAATCATCTGCTCAGGTTAGTCGATGCCTTACTGAGTTCCATCAGGCTTTCTTCATCCTCCATTACCCTCATTAGTCCTGTCAGGTTAGTGCTTAGTGTTGATCTGTATCTTGGTCAAGACAATTGTTGCTGATTAACTATAATTACTAGTAATGGGCCTGCTTTCTTTCAGAGACTAATGCTCTCAGTTCACCTGTGCATTGTTCTGACATAAAAGGTCCCAAACTGCTAGGCATTTACTTACTTATTCTTTGAATCAACAACAAGTTGCTTCATGTGTGGGCTTTTAAATACAGTCCAGTATGTCTAAATACCCTGAATACACCTGTTACTTTACTATTCTTTGTCTCCCCGCCCATTTTTATTTTTTAATTCTAGGACAGAAAACTGACAAGTCATAAAAAAAAATGTAGCTAGTGCTTACATAAAATTCTAGAAGCAACAAAAAAAAATATCATTAAGATTAAAACATGATTTAATATTTTGAAAGATTACAAATTTTTGCACATTACAGATGGTAAACAAATAAAATAACACAATATGCTGACACTACAGACTATCTATAACAAGTTCTTAAACGGCTATTACTAAACTTGTCACCTTTATATATTATTTTTTAGTTTTTGAAGTTTGCTTATGTAATGAACAAAATGCATAAAGTTCTAGATGTACAATGTAATCCATTACTTTCTATAATCAATTCTAAATAATAAGCAGACAATACTGTAAAATGCTCATTTTAATTGTTTTCTAATTTTACCTTTTTGTGAAACACTAGTCATGTATTTTGTCATTTGCAATAAAAATCCAGTGAATGTTTAAATATGCTTTTGACAGTGATATTATTTGAGAAAATAGTGCGGCAACATTTTTTAATGAAAGTATAATATTCCTGACAATTGTAGTGAAATTCAAGATAGAGCAAGCAATCAGAAGTTATACAAGATGATCTAGTTACAATATAGTAAAAAGTCCTTAATGTAAGGCATTTTCATATATGAGGTAATTCTTAAGACTTAATTCTATAATTATGTAGACATGATTATACATTGATTATTAAAAGAAGCACCAGAGACTGATATTTGATATGACTCTACCATTAAATAACCTCCGTGTCTCAATTCTTTCATCTATAAAATTAAATAAAATGAATAAAAGCCCTTCAAACAGTTGTGAGGACTAAATAAAAATGTATGGGGATAACACTTGGAAAAGTTTGATGGTGTATTGTGTGTAAATCATCTCAAAATTCTGGTTTGGTTAAAACTAATGTAAAATGACTTGGTGTTTTACAGGCCTGGAAATCTTCCTTCCTTTCAGATTGGGAATAAGACCCTTTTCTTAACATAATTTTTAAAACCCAATGCTAGCAAATCAGTCTAACCTCATTCTTAATACAAGTAGGCATCTGGTTTGTTCAAATTGGTTACAAACAAATTGGTTGAAAATAATTGTTTGAAGTGACAAACAGTGGAATGAAATGACCTCTATGATCAAATATGCTAACATACCCTTGCTATTTATTTGTAACATTTTGTACCATGAGACAGTTTAGCAATTGTTTTGTCTGTGCCTTGAGTATTGTCGATCCATGGGTTTTATTATTAGTGGTTTAACCTATCATTTTAAAATCCTCTGCCTCTACTACTGCAGTTTTTATAGACTATAATTTTTTAGTATTTTTATTTTATTTTTTCTGAGCCTGACCCTAACCCTGACCATTAATCTTCTACGCACTTCTATATATTTTTAACTTTAGCTTCAATTATGATTGTAGAAATTATACAATCTAGCTCTAATATTATAAAAAGTTCTCAGCATAAGACAGTTTTACATATGAATAAATTCTTAAAACAAGCAAAGTACAGACATTATTATACATAGTAAGAAAAAATACTGGTAAGAATTTTTAAGTTAAAAAAAGACAAACTTCCTAAAAACAATTGTAAAATTTGTAAACCCTATTTAAAAGTTATATATAAAAAAAAATCTAAAAAATATGCATGACACTTAAAATTTAGAAAGTTTCAAAATTACTTCCAGTATATAGACATGCAAAAAATAATAATATATAAAATAACTGAAATATATTCATTATATAGTAAGTTATCTGATTATTACACGATGATGATGATACCATGTCTCGGCACATGCTAATCTTTGTAAATTGATATACCTTTTGTTTTTACTGACTTACCGATTTTTTTTTACAAATTTACTGATATACTTTTTGTTCCCCTGTTGAAACCTACTCATCTTTTACTAAAGATCATATGGCACCTTTACTGGTACCTTCGGTATCTTTGTTACTCCCAAAGCATCATGCTAATGAGCATACTTGGGCATCTAACACATTGCACCATGGTTCTGTGTTTAATAATCTAGTCACTTAGAATAGAAACAAGTCTTATTAACAGCTTGTAAGAGTATGTGGCACACAGCAGGTACTCAATAAGTGTCTATTGAATTAATTAATTTATGTAAGCACACATTTTTCTTTTCTAAATTACCAAAGATAATTATAAATATACAGCACTGATTTCTTACTATTTCCCCCTGAGTCCTAACAGCATATTTCTTACACTTGTAAACTACCAAGATATCATCTTTTCTCATTGGCATGCCTTGCTCTTCCACCTTCCATTATATATAACTTATTAGTAAATATCATTTGTTGTATTATATGACTTAACAAATGTAAGGAACTAACCTAAAGATTTCTACAAAAGCATTTGCCAATATATGATATGAGGACCCAATCAAAATCATATAATTTTGCCATTTATATTTATTATGCTCTGTAATCTACTTGGTGCAGTAAAAATAATCTTGACTTAGAAGTTAGATATCTGATTTGTAGTCTCTAGAGCTTAGTGAATGTGAGATCTTGGATAAGTTGCTTGACCTCTCTGAGTATCACTTTACTTGCCTACAAAATTGTCCTCCTTAATACTATCAAGAATTTGCATGGGCTTGGACCCTACCTTTTTAATCTCTCTATTGCATGCCTAGAATATACAAGAACCTCAAGGAATAAGTTAACTGGAAGAAAAGATGATAAAATCTTAAGAGAGCAAAGTATGTCCATTTGCAGCAATGTTGAGGAAGATGATAGAGGAGAGAAATAACTATATCAATATCAATAATAGCAAATAATTTATTCAAATAGTAGGAATACCTACAAAGCCACATGAAGTATGGCATGTGGACTTCAGACACAAGTGGTTAGTGAAATGTCTGGTCTGAAGGAGGTAGCCTAGCTTCAAATCTTTAAGGGTCTTGAATAAGAAGCTTGGGGTTTATTCTACAGGTTTCTGGGAAGTCAATAATACAATTCAGGCAGGAGAACAACGTTTACAAATAGGAGCTTTAAGGGAATTTCTGCATTGGGAGAATATAGAGAATAGAGACTAGAAAAAGGAAGGAAAGAATGAAAAATATATTGAGCTTACTAGATGAGAGTACTATTTCATTTAGTAATTAATTATATTTAATATAATTATTATAAATTATCAGAGGTAATAAACATATTCCACATTTGAAAAGGCATCACAGCCATTGAAAGACAGAACTGGGATTGAACCCAGTCAAACAACTCCAGGGTCAACATTCATCCACATAGCTCATCACCACACTTGAGCCAGGGTGATCAGCTTGTCGTCATTTGCATTAGTCTCTACATCAGATAAAAATAAAGTACTGAACTGAGGCTGTGGCCATTGAAATAATCTGGGAAAAGAGATTCAGAAGGCATGTAGGAAGTAAGTAGACTGGACTTAGTGACTAGTTAGACATGCAGGTTAGAGAAAGAAGAAATTGAGGGTGTTCCATTTTAAATTTGGAAATTATTTGAAGATGCCCAATAAAAGATACAAGAAAAATTCTGAAAAATATTACTAATTAGAAAAAGAAAGTAAGACTTTTTTATGAATATGTATATACAACATTGTATTTTTTTTTTCCAAACTGACATTAACTCAGTAAAGAAATAACATTGGTACTTACTTCCGCAATTGATTTGTGATATACGTGATGGCAAGTTCAAATATGTACTGTATGTTTTAATGATTATATTAATAATTGATATGGACTGAATGTTTGTGTCCCCTGAAATTTATATGTTGAAGCCATAATCCTTAATGTGACTATATTTGTAGTTAAGGCATGCGAAGAAGTGATAAGGTTAAATGAGGTTATAAGGGCCCTACTTCCATAGGGCTGGTGCCCTTGTATGAAGAAGAGACACCAGAGTTCTTTTTCTGTACCATGTGAGGAAACGGCAAGAAGGCAGCCATCTGCAAGCGAGAAAGAGAGCTCTCACTAGAAACCAACTATGCTGGCACCCTGATCGCAGAATTCGAGTCTCCAGAACTGTGAAAAAAAATGAATTTATGTTATTTAGGCCACACGGTCTATGGCATTTTGTTATAGTAGCAGTAACTGACTAAAACAATGATATTTTATTAGTTAATTTGATAGATATTTATTCATTGCCTTCTATATGGGAAGCACTATATTAGGTATCGTGCAGCTGAATGAGATACTGTCTCTGCCTTCAAGAAATTTACAACATAAGAAGCAGAGAATATGAGAAAAATGGGAAAAACCCACAACCTCCAAATCTGCAATATAGTACATAATAAACAAATGTCAGTAATGTCATTAACTGGTCAAGTGCTCTGGGAGCAATTCTGGACCTTTCGCAAATTTTTCATCATCAAGCAATAAGTGTACTACAATCATACATTTCAACACTTGATCCAAATTTAAGGAATGTCTAAAGGATAGACAAGGAATTTAATTTTCGCCTTTGAAAGTAAAAAATAAAGTGACAGTTATGACAAACATATACATAGGTCACAACACATTATAGATTATATAAATAACATTTAGACAGAGGTGAGCTTGTAGAATTAAAAATGTACTTTAAACAACAAAGAAGGAGTTCTGAAAGAGACATCTTTTGAATTGGATCTTGAATAAATAATTTAGTAGTGAGTTACATAGTATGGTAACCTTATGTAAAAGCTCATTTAAAAATATATACCAAGCCACAAAATATAAAATAAAAGATAATCCTGGAACATTTTTACTACTACTAAAAGTGGATGTAATTCAGGAAAGAAAATAATTTAGGGAATAGCATTTCTGAGATTGTCCAAAGTTATTTATCAGTTGAAAACTATGTTAAAACTTGAAATATTATCCCACTGGAATCTGGCCAAATAATAACTCAGAAAAGTCAATAATTTATTTTAATATTAATTTCAAACTATAGAAAGATATAAATAGTAGTCATCATATCATTCCATCAAACACACAGCAGATTTCATACAGCTTGCTTAGTTTTCTGAGTCTTCTTCTTGACCTAGTTGATAAGCTATATGTGCACAAAACTCTGTTTTCCTTGTTTATCAGTGCCTAGTACAGATTCCAATTTACAGTCAGGAATAAGTACATAGTTACTGAACAAATAAATGTATAATTATACAATTGTCTAACTCAAAATGGAAGGTCAGAATTTAATAACATAAATTAATTGGCCTTGTCACTTTCCTTAACTAAAAATATTCATCATATTTTGACATGAATTAAGCATTTCAACATAAATTAATATAAAAATTATGTAATATTATTAATCATTAAAGACTATTCACATGCAATTGAAATGATTTAATGTGATGTAAGTGTATCTTGCAATTACTTAAAATGCTTTTCTAGAGATGCAAATGGTACAGAGAATGTTTAAGGACTAGAAATCACATTTTACAACATGGTAATGAAAAACCGGTCAAATGTTGCACAAACAGGAAGAGCATTTAGTAGTATCTCTTAAGTAATTATAGAACATAGAGATAGACAGGCAGTGAACATAGAATCATCCAATAAACTCTGCAAGAGTATTTAGAATATACATAGAAATTATAGTAATTATTGTTTGCTCTCTTCTAAAAGATGTACAAATTATTAAAGTAATATTTAAATATTACTGACATTTGATTAAGGATGTAGAGGTTACTCTACTAGACACAAAACATGTTTATATCACTTTCTATTTTTAAATGAACAAGACAGCAAAAGATAGAATATGTTAGCTTGATTTTTAGATCAAGAAAGATATTGGAACAAACTAACCAAAAAAAAAAAAAAAAAGAGAAGAATAAAAGATAATAGATATATATGATAAATAAAGTGATAATATAAAGAACAAGTTATGTAGATAAATTTAATTTATCTATGTAGGAGTACTGATTATGAAGGTATAGAGAAACAATATTTTTAATATCATTCAGCTCAGCATTAGAAGTATTTCTGACTTCATCCTAAGGGTCTCTTGGGATTTACTTTAAAACCAAGCTAATAAAATTTTGTGCAATATCATTTTCATACAATGGTCATCAGTGGTTAGTTGTTAATATAAGAGAATAAAAAAGGACAACAAGGAAAGTTACATGGAGCTGAGATGATGTCTAGGAGTGGTCTCTTGGTATTTTAATAAGATGACTGGGAAATGGAATATAAATACAAATGTTTTCTGTTCATGGTACAATATGGTAAAAATGGGGTAATTTTAGAGAAAGTACACTAATATAATTCTTATCTATTTTTTACATAATCAAATGGAGAGAAAAGTCGGTAATCAGCAATATAGATTGATATGGAGCAGACAAAAAACTGCTGAGCAAATTATCTGCATGCGTATTTCCCACATTAAAGTGAACCCATGGAAGTACCTAAAATATACTGGAACATTTTTGTGGGAGTATTCTTTATGTTCATTAAATTTTATAAGGGGAAAAATTGCATAGACTGTTAGAGAATTGGAAACTTTAAGTATCTATCCTGGACAAATGGACATCTTTCTGCTATTTACTCAGGAGAAGAAGAGAGGATTGCTTCAAAGGGAAAATAAGTTTGAATATGTCAGTTATGCAAGTCTATAAATACATCCTGGTGGCCGTTGTGAATAGGATTTTAGCTTTCAGGGGTGAAGTCAGAATTAAATATATATACATTTGAAAGTCACGAATACAAAAAGGTAGAAGTTGAAAACAGTCAAGGATAGGAATATTTAAATAGAATAGGAGGATGAGAAATTAAACAGAGGAGCAAATTCTAGAGAAGTCTAACATTTAATGGATAGTCAGAAGAAGCAGATAATAGGGATCTGCCCATATATTTCAATCTTGTATTTATCACTCCACATTATAGTGAGCATTCCTTCCCACTTGCTCCTTTCATTCAGTGATTCTTACTCTTCTCTATAGCTAACCAAGTAGTCAAGTCCTATCAGTTTCTCTATTGAAATATTTAGTCTCAACCCTCTTTTCTAGTTCCACACAATAACAAAATCCAAGGTCTTCATTACTGCACAAAATTCCTACTTAATAATTCTAGTAAAGATTCAGTAGCTTCTCTATCCAGTCCAGCCTGGACTCTAGATTTACTGTTTCAAGTCCCTTTTTACCAGACTGCAGTGTGCAGCAATGAAAATTCCATTTGTCATGGGTTTTAATGTCCACTTTTTCTGACATTGGAATCTGAAACCTAAAGATGAAATCAAACATTTCAAAGATGGGGAACGTGGCCTTACAGCATCATTTTCACTGTTGCTGTTCCCCACCATTAGAACTAGGGCAAGAACATGCTTCACTTCCAAGCTGGCTTCTTTAGTAGCCTCATCCCCACAAGTGTAATCTAACTCATCCCTGAAGCCCTGCTTTCTTAGCTGAAGGCACTAAATCTAAATAATCCTTAAAAGTTCCAATTCTTCCATTAAATCTCCCTAACTTAGATACATCCTTCTTTCCAATATCTGTATACCTATAAAACATATCATAATTATAATTTATTTTTCCTCTGTCTTATACATCTCAAATATTCCTAACTCATATATATAATATTGTTCCTTTTTCCACTACATTTCTTAAGGTCAGTGGTCATGCCTGATGCTTTGTTGTTTTTAACAGTGCAAAGTACGGAAACATACAACCTTCCAAATTGTTCAATAAATATGTATTTTTTGAACTTGCAAAAATTAGAAAAACCTACTCTCTGTTGGCTACTTCTGTGCTTTCTATAGACTGACACCAAATCAAATGATATACATTTATGCAAACAATTTAAAGATTTTTTTAAAAGGCTTAAAAAAGAATCTTAGTAAAGAAGAATAATGAATGCCTGATTGGTCTGCCCCAACTTATGACCTAACAGAAGATGATCTATTAAGTGAATGAGGATAGAGAGGTAGGGGTAAAGACATGATCCAGAATAAATACATAGAACCTAAGAAATCTTGTGACCACAACCACAAGGTACATATTGAGAATCTGTCCTTATTCAATATGCTATTAATCTTGGATAAAATAAGATAGCAGACAAAGATGCTTCCATTGAAACATTTTCCTAACAAGATAGTTAAAACTTTTATAGACAGAGTAAGGGAGATAGTTTAACAAACAAAATAAAAATATTAATTATGAACATAAAATACATTAAATTATAAATCATAAAAGCAACTTGTTTGGTTGGGTTGGTATCAGACATAATTCCTTATCTACTTCCATTTGAAATTGAGGTTTTATGATAGGAATAAGATTTTAAGAACTTCTTACCCTATTCATTGTGTTCTTTTTTCATCTCTCCCTTTCCTTCAATTTTATCCTTGTTTATGGCTTATGTATTGTCACTCTCTTGCTCAACATTCATCGTGGTTTCTCTCACATTTAGAATTAAAGTATAACTCTGACAAGGATCAGATTATCTGGTTTTTAATCTCCACCACTCTCCCTTCACTCAATGCATTTTAGTCAAGTTGGCCTCCTTGCTTTTCCTCAACAGCCAAGTATCCTGCTGCCTTTGACACTTTATACTTGCTTTACCTCTACATGAAATGTTCTTCGTGGCTGCCATACTTCTCCATTTAATATTAAAACTCAGCATTTCATATTAGCAGCTCTACCTTCTCCTAATAATTATGGTCAATTACCTTGCCAGAATAGTGGCTCCTTTCTTTGTCTGCTCATTTCTTACACAAGAAGCCTAAAGTTATTGGATGACAGCTATAGCCTAAGTTTGATGAGACTCTTACTCTGTCCCTTGCTGGAAGATTTCCTTCTCTGAGAATTAAGATCTCTAGACCTGCAGGGTCTAAACTTTTGGGAACAGGAACCATAAATTCAAAGCTGGTCATAGAAAGTAACAATAAGAAAGACAACTCTATTTCTATACCCTTGATTGCTGGACTCATGTGTTTACTTTTCTGATTGTTTGAATAAATCAGTAAAGTGACACCAATATTGTGGACCAATGTTTGAATCTTCAGAATTTCCAAATGGTCAAATACACTTTGCACTATATTATGACAGAGGACAGAAAGTTAATAAAACCCTGAGGTAAAACTATAATGTATACTTTTGTTCATCCCATGTGAGTGCAAATTCCTTTTGATTTTCCTCTAAGTAAAGATAGGAAAGCATTTGCCAAATAAATTGTCATATACTACACGCCAGAAACTATGTTAATCTACTTTGACAAAAATTCCACATTAGATACAACAGCAACAGTTGCATCTACTACTTTTTTGTGTGTTAGTCCACTGTCATCCATCTTGATCCAAGATGATAAACTGGTACCAGATTGATAGATTAGCTAGAGATATAACATAGATCACAATTTGATTTAAGTTTGAGAGTCTCATTTTTGAGGTAACAGTAATCTGTCTCTCCTTCCAGGATATAGTATTGTTTTTGATTTATGCTCTTGGATGAATGCCTCCAATTTCCACTTGGCTTTCACCCTACAATACCTCTTGCTGGACCCTGCTTCATAGGAAACTTTCCTTTAGTTAGTGGGTTCTGAGTCTGAGAGCTGGCTCAAGTAGGGAACCTTAGCATGGCACGTTTTGTTGAAGTGACTGCCTTCAGCTTCCTGATCATGCTTTCTTGATTTCTTTTGAGTGAAAAATGAAGCCAGTCCACTTTTTGGCTGCCCATATAACTTGCCTCTAACAACAGTGTGCTCTATTAGCTCCCTCTGTAATTCTCTGGCTACCACTTCAAACTCAACACTCATTGAGGTGATAGTGCTGATGTTTCTGATGTTAAGCACCACCACGTCATTTACTGTCATGGATTCTCTGATTTCAGGATATAATTTTTCCACTGCTGTCAAGGAACTCAGTTTTATAACAGGCATCTCCCGCTGTCAGCCCTATCGACACAAAATAGTAACCACTGAGCTTATCAGTAATGTTGGTACCATTCTCTCCATTCCTTACTAGGTGTGTGAGAGAGAGTCTTCTGGTCTCTTTTGTGCAACATATCTAGCTTGATGGTGGGATGGTTTTAGCCTTACACAATAGACCAACAGTACCATTTCTACTCCTATGAGCTTATTGATCCTACCCTCTAATATCCGCTAAAGTGATGACAACATTTCTACTTCAGTTAGTAGTGTGGGCCATTGTTTGCCATCCGCCCCCACCACACACCCATACATAAACTTACAAGAATCATCTTAGCTACTTGTTAACACCATTCTCAAGGTTCATGACTAAGTATTAAATTCTATTCCACGGGAGAATGTTTCCATATTGGTAAACTCTCCCCTATTTAAATTCATGCTCCAACTCCCTCAGAACCCAGTCTCATGCAGACGACCTAGATTTCTGCTTATATATATTAGGCACATATTGCAGCTCCTTTGGCAATAGTCTAGTTTCTTCCTTACTAGACTGAGCACATCCCCAGTTGAACTGAGCTGAGACCAGATTAGTATTGTTTCCTTGGTTGCCAGTAATGGAGAGTCAAGTGTTGTCTTATAAAGTATCTTCATTGGTCTTCAAACAAGGTTGAAATCTTCTTACAGAGCAGCCACTTCTACAGGCCCAGAAGGTTTAAGGGAATGGGAAGTTTAGGGTTTTCAACTGTACATATGCAGAATCCCCAATTTAAAGTCTCAGGATCTCATTCCTTTCCTATTAGGGCTCTGCCCTTGGCATAGGAGGCATGATGGGACTGAGAACTCAACCTTTTCTGTAGCCCCATTACTCTTAGAATTAAATCCTGAGCTTAGCCCTTCATCCTTTCTGCCCTTAGCTACAAGAGATGAAAGTTTCTTTCCATGATCCAGTTAGGCCTTCTGGCTTTCACAAATTGGTGATTAATCATCGTAAGCCTGTTGTTATCACTCAGTATTCTGTAACAGTCTTATAATTCTATATTCTTAATAATAATTACCATTTTTCTTATACCTCACAAGCTAGTGTAATATCTTTTTCAATATTTCATCTTGGTTCACCACCAGTGTGAACTAAAGTACTAAGTGTTTCAGAAACTGAGATTTCAACCAGTCCTACCATCCCTAGAGCTGAGATGACCCTTCAGAGTTATCTCAAATTAAAGCACGTGGTCCAGACTTTTTTATCCCCATAATAGAAAATGATTGGATGCAGCCTGAGCCTTGAGAGGAAGTACGACTTTGTGAGAGGGGATTCTCTGGAACCTCTGGCAATTTCCAGGGAAGGGTACATGGAATCATGGCTGTCAGCAACAAATATTCCCAGAAAAAGAGAAGAGCTGAGCAGAACACAGATATGATAGTCACTAAAGCTGAAAACAAAGTAACTTTAAAAAGCTCAAAATGAACATATTTAATAAGATATGCACATTGATATTTCCCATTGGAAATGAAAAAGTGATTTGAAAATGGTGAATAAATTATTTGTTTAATTCCTTGTTTATTGTAATATAGAAGTAAAACATAATTCATATCTAATACTGTACATCATTTCTGCTATTACACCAAACATATCCATTAATGAGTTTATTAAGTGTTATGTAATTTTGATAATTGGTCTTTTAAATGTTTTATATTGTGCAGAAAACAATGAGAGATTGTTACATAAAGAGTTGACTGTTTTAAGGGTTTATGCACATTGATATTTCCCATTTGAAGCAGTGGCAACTGGGAAATATCAATGTGCATAAACCAAGCAGTCCCAACTCTCTAAACACATTTTAAGAAATGGATTGGATTTGGAAATCTGCATTTTCCAAAAAGAGAAATTCTATTAGTCATTAATACATAGTAACAGTAAAATGAAGGCTCATTATCAATAAGTGGGGGTCCTGAATATGGAGTAAACGCAAGAATAGGTCACTTATAAAGCATGGAGCATTTCAAGTGAGAGTAATTTCAACTTCTAGTTAATTTTGAAACATAAGCAAAAGCCAACTGTGTACTAGGATTTTTACTCTGTTTTACACATACCAGAGTAAATAAGGCATAAGCACCATTCTCAAGGACTTTCCCATCTAATGGGGGGACACCATAAGCTAAACAAAAAACTGCAATTTAATCTGTGAGACAGAATAAGAACAGACCTATTACTAACTGTGGTGCAAATAAGAAAATGATTAAGTATGTTCAGTCAGAAAGGAGGAAATTCCTAATTGGGGGCTTGAGGTATGAGATGAGTTCACAATGTACGTTTGTGGAAGGAAGGAAGATTACGGAGATAAGGAAAAGGAAATTCCAGTGAAAGTCAGATCTGTTTGGAAGTACTAGCTGAGAAATAACAAAGGGAGAAACCTGGAGAATAGCACGAGAAGAGATTGGATAGGTGAACAAGATTGGCATGAAGCGAATTGACTTACTTAGGAGTTTCTGCTCGGTACTCCCAAGCGTCCTGCGACTACATCTATTAAAGCAATTACCAAATGTAACTTTCTAGCTTTATACTAAGATATTTTTGAGTCTAGGGACTGTGTCTTGGACACTTCTGTGTTCTCTAATACTTTGTCTGATACACAGTTGAGTGGATGCTTTGAATTTCATATATACAAAATGTAATATGAATAAATAATGATAATAGTAATAATAACAGTTATATTTTTGAAACATTTAGTACCATTCAAGGGTGTTACTTAGATTATTTATATTTAGTTCTCACAACCGTTCTACTGCTTAGACATAATTATTGTTCACATTTTGAAGACAAGGAAATAGAGATCCAAAGAAATAGAGTAATATGTCCAAGGTCACAGAGCTAGTAAACAGTTGGCCCCGTCACTCAAACCAGAAAGTGTGCTGAGCCCATGAAGAGTTAGGAAAGAAAACATAGGGTATAGAAGAAGGGATTCAAGAAAGGATGTATTTGAGGTTGAGGAGGAACTTTGTTTTGCCTAGCCCGCTGTCTCCCCAGTGGTTTCTGAAAGTCATCGGCCTTCCGGCTGGAACACAGATTGGGTAGATAATTGCCAATGTCCCTTTATCCTGATGTGCCCAATCACTTCCATTTAACCCACCCAAATCATCAGCTGATAGCTTTCCACCTTCTCTTTACTCTCACCTACTAGCAAAAGAAAAAAGAGAAAGGGAAAGCGGAGAAGGGGAATGAGGAGAAAAGGATAACGAAATAGAAGGAAGAAGCATTTGATCAGACAGCTGTCGGGGGAATTAAAGAATCTCCTTTTTCCACATGAATCTTTTGCTGATATTCGCTAACCTTTCTTTCCACCTTTCATTTGGGTAACCCTACTCATGAGCACTTCTATATTAGATTCCTATAAAATTTTAAATGTTTCCCAGAATTTTTTACTGCACTTCTGAATGTTTTCCTCATTTATTTAGTCTAGAAAACTGTATTTCTGTTGACGTGTTGCCCCATTCTCAAAGATTTTATTTGTACACAGAACCTACAACCTTGTGAATCCATCACACCCGTGGCCAGTTCTAAACTCCATGATCTTCAAGGAAATGGATATGTGCACTGTTTCATGGTCTAGAATATTGCTTCGATTTCTGTTTTTAAACATCTTGCCTTAAGGAGGAAAAATTGGAGGATGAGAATGTGTTACAGCAAAGTTGGAATGACAATCTGCTTGATCATTAGTCTCTACCTGATAAAAACCAGAGTTCCCGGAAGAAGAATGATTCATGTTAACAGCAATTCCTTTAGTTCACCAGCTTCCTTCCTTCCGGGCTTTCCCATAGGGAATGTATGCAGTGCCTACAAATCCCTCCCCTGATATCAGCCCAGAGAGAACAGGGGTAAAGCAGCTTATACCTGGCAAGAAGAAAAGTCCTCCCACATTTGTCTGGCAATAATTCAACACAAATCCAAGCCTCGGAGTTGTCCAGAATATACACAATGGCCTTAGGCAAACAGCACTGGAAAAATTTGAGATTTCATTATGTTCTCTCTTTTGTTTTACATAACGGAAGCTATAATGCTAACTTCTTCAAAGTAGCAAGCAGCCAGGTGACACTTTTTGTAACCATTACTTACTGCCCCAGAGTACTCCAAAATAGAGGTGAAAGACCAGAGTGCTGAACAATAAAACTCAATGTCCCCTCAGATCTTATCCTTCAAGTCTTAGCTTAAATGTCAATTACTTAGAGAAACTCCCAGACCTTCCAGACTGTGAACACTCTCACAGTGTCCTGCGTTTTGCTTCCATAATAGTTATTATAATTGTAATTATTATTTCTATAATTGTGTTGTTTCCTACAATAATTTCTGAACTAATAAAACCTACCCTGATATCTTATATTTAATACTGTAGACTGCACTCCTATGTCCATGATATCAATGCCCCTTATCTTACTAATTCTATTTTTTCTTTTTTCTCTAAGCTCTTATCATCTAATATCATTCTATAAAATGTATTTATTAATCATGTGATGACTTATTGTTTGTCTTCCACAACTAGAATGACTACTCTATGAAGTCAGTAACTTTCATATTTTGTTCACTAATATAGCCTAAGGTCCTAGATGAGTATGTATATAGAAGGTTCTTGATAAATACTTATTGAGTGAATAAATGGAGAGGGAGGGAGTGTACATAGTGGTGATTTAATATATGTATACATTATAAAGGATTCCCTCATGTAGTTAATTAACGCATCTTTCACTTCATATATATGTTTCTTTTTTTCTTGAGATACCTGTATCTTCTTATAACTCATTGAGTTTCCATAAAATAGCTATTATGAATTCTTTAACAGGTAAATCACAGATCTCCATGTCTTTGAGATGGGTTACTGAAAGATTATTGTAATCCTTTGGTGGTGTCATGTTTCGTTGATTTTTCATTTTCCTTGAAGTTTTGCTTGCTTTCTTTGTATTTGAAATAGTAATCACCTTCTCTTGTCTTTACTAACTATTCTCTCCAATACATCAAGCTCGTATTTTTTTGCTCCACCAATGTGCTGGAAATTCTCCTTTAGAAATCTGGGCTTTCACGAAGGCATTCTCATCTGCGGGTAGATGTCTGCGTTTTTCACAACGGCTTCTGGACTGCATCCCAGAGGGACTGGATCCAAATCATGTGCTACTGCAGGTCCCACAGCTGAGACGATGGTCTGTCCGCCTATTACCTAGCACATGGGTGGGCAAGACTTTTTCCAGGTCCCCTGACATTGTTGCTGGATCCCACAGCTCTCAAAAACAGCACCTTTGTCAAAGGGTGGACACCAAATTGCTGTTGTTGGGGAAAGGGACACAAATGAAGAATGTTTTATTTAGCCATGCCCCTGCTTATTTTATTTAAATATTTAATATTAAATGAATTGGATTAAATATTACACATAATGGAAAAGATTTCAATTTGTTACTAATACTTGAGTACAGATGTTAGATTAGCTATGTAGAACTCTATGCTATGCAGTTTCTTTATGCCACAATAAGTAACAATTTTGGACATTTTAAATAATTTCTTAGTTGATTAAGGAATATTCATAATCTTCCGTGTTAAAATCTAACCATTTTTTAAACGCTTTGATGATTATAACTTAGAAGGATTTTTGAGAAAAACTTAGATTATGAGTCTTCATTCTCTCCAGTTTGAAAGTTTCATGGCTCCATAAATGTCAACTTCTCAGGAAAAATTTATTTTCTAGTACAGAATTTTCAAAGTTATATTTTATAATATTTTCATATCATGAATAAATCAAACTTATAAGCAAACAGATAAGAGAAACAGGTTTGTTCAACCATCCTCTTCCTCTATTTCTCTAAATATTGTCTCTCTCCTTTCAAACAAAGTTTGTCTGCATAAAAAAAATATGACCCAAATCCCCAGTCCTCCTGCTATGATAACTATAAGTCTGGCTTAAATGAGGCTGTACTCTAATGGATTTTATATGCATGGAGACAGTTATAAATATATATTAAATATCATACATTTATAAAAACTAAATTTAGCTCCTGCCTACTTATTATAAATGATAAATTCAACTACATTCATTAAACTACTCTGGATCAAATGGTCATTTTAGATCATTCAAAATAGGGAAGAATAGAAATAAATTTTTTTTTCAGTCTCTCGATCTATGTGAGCAAAATATATAATACAAACAATTAGAATCAAAATATTAAGCATAGTTTTTCAATCATGCTTTTGTTCTAATTAATTAGATAGTAATAACATTTTAAAATTAAAGTAGCCATATAATTCTCTTGATTCTTCATTTTTCATGTATAGACACAAAGAAAATTCATTACAATCCCAAAACACTACAATTGGAATTATAATTGTGAATAGATAATCAGAGATTATTCATACAAAATAGAATTGAAATAGGCTTCATGCATATTGACAAAAATAATAAAGTCTCTTTCCATTAAATGAATAAAACAATCCAATTCATTTGGTACTAAAAACATTAATTGTATGTGATATTTTTCAGACAAGCGATATTTAGCCTTTCAAAACCTCTGTGAGAAATAACTTTCTGACCAATTGCTTCCTCTAGCATTATATCTGATTTACATAAATAAAAGATAATTTTATTGACAATGTTTATTTCTCCAATTTCTCCAATGTTAAATCTCCAATTTCTAAGTATTGCATCCATTTGTACAGAATAAACAAAAAATATATTCTATTTTCAGATTTGCTTTTCTGTCTATACTTCTGCTAACACCATTAGTATATTGAAATATGGACTGTTCTGGGTCTTCTAAGTACAGAGGGGTTCTGTGGAAAGCGCAGTGTTGGGGCACTTAATTATGTATTTTTGTCTCCAGTTATTTTGTTTTGAATTAATATTTTATTTCAAAGACATTTAACTGTTTTTATAGTGAAATATCTCTATTTAACTATTGCCTACAATCACTGTGCATTACTATAGTACTATCACATACATGAAAGCCAACAATTAAAGCTGCCAAAACAAGGACTATACTTATGCCTAAGTACAGTCATAGGGAAATTAATTACTATATAGAGAAACAAAACTAGTCATATCCTTGGATTATTCCAAAGTTGGCCTTTATAATATTGCCTTCTAGAAGAGCATTCTGAATGATGACACTATTTCACCTGAAATTTCTGCCACCAGAAAACCAAAAGGCATCAGGATAAAACTAATTTCACTCAACTTTAGACCACTCCTATTATCTTTACCCGTTGTACCATTTTATTTTCACTCTTAACCCTAGGAGGTCCTGCTTTTAATTTTTCTATTTCTCTCAAAAGTCAGTCACTACCCTATTATCCAGAGCAGAGGTGCTGACCATTTAATAAGGAATTACTGCCATCTTGTGGCTATCATAATTGAAGGCAAATAATCTTAATGCACTGGACAAGAAACAAAAGTGTTATATGCTCTATCTTTTATCTATTTTACCTCCAATATACATTATTAAAGAGGCATTATAAAGCACGCTGCTTTTTAGTGAAAATATGCACATTAGTATTATAACATTCAGGAAGACGATCTTTTTCACACTTTATCAAAATCCAGCATTAAATATAAATCATTCTAAAATAAAGACTTGAGTCTGCGCTGGATAAAAATTATGTAAGCAACTAAAGAGAGGCATTAATAATTTATACTACTCATTCCCTACTTCAGTAATTTATCTTCATTTTTTTTAATGTTAAGAATTTGTAAAAGGTCATAATTCACTAGGTTTAAATATTTCTAACTCTAAGGTGACCTGTTTGCCACACATCTCAATAGCCCATGTCAGCACCGGAAATTGGCCAAGACCTACTAATAACCAAAAACAGATTTGAAGCGAATGACTCTCTCAGATCTGTATGGCACATGTTGTCTTCAATATTCTTTCTCCTGACATGTGACAAATTTGCAAATTTTGTGTTTTTTTCTCTTTTTAATTTATTTTTTTATTTTTTATGGTGACATTGGTTAACGAAATCCAATAAGTTTCAGCTGTTTTTTAGATTCAAGTGGCACAGCCAGTGAAACACAGGCAAAGAGAAACAATGAGCACATCTAAGAACACTTTGTTCTAAAACTATAAAGCAAAATTCTAACCTTCCTTCTCTGTCAAGATATGTGAAATGCCATTTATAGAAAAGGTTAGACGTTTTAGCACAGGTTTTAAGGTATATTTTATTTATCTGTACGTATTTGATTGAGGGAAACACCTTACTTGTTATTTAAATAACTATAGACTCAAAAGGAACATTTTCTCCCCAAAAGGTTTGTATTGGTTCTGAAGCGTAAAACCTTAAATGTTTAGTTGGAAACACTCCACCTGGTGGTAGAAGAAAAAGGGTAGCTGCTTTCTGTAAAAGACCCTCAGGAAAAAGATGGAATGAATCAACAGAATACACGTTTACTTAGAAACCATGTTAAGATACTCCACTGCAGTTGGTGAGCATCTTAAAAGCAAAATCCAGACAGAATTTGTCTCCCTATAAATCTTTCCACCCTTTCCATTACTAGTTAGGTATTGTTGGCTCTAAGCCATCTGATTTTACTATGATTTATTAACTGCTATGCATTATATATGAGATTCAGGTTTGCTGAAGAGTTACCCTTATGGTCATTGTTGCATACAAATCAGCTACTGTTAGAGAGGTTTATTGCATCATTTTATGCCACTAGTGCTTTTGTTAGGCAGTAGTATAATATGTAACCGGAAAAGAAAATCCTTCCTATTATATTTCCCCATATATGTTACTAGCAAATGCAGTGCATGTTAAGAACAATAGTCCTTTGTTCTAGCCTGTTTTAAAAAAAGAAGAAAAAGTCTTCAGAACAATAGATGAGAAGAAATAAAAACCTGTTGTCTAAATCAAGAGATTGGTATTCTCCAAATCATTGCTACAGCATTGAGCCATTTTCTCTGGTAAGACCAAGTGAAACGTGAGAAAGAGCAATAATGTGAGCAAAACCAATTTACTCTTGTTAGGAAATTGGAAAAACGGTAGCAGAGATCTAAGCAGATCTGTCTCTGAAATAAGCTACCACAAAACAGTGCTTCCACGCTCTTTTTACATGGAGACATTTGATTAACTAAGTAATTCAACTCAAATTTCTAGTGCAGCTCTCCATGCAATGACTTGAAAGCTTGCCTTTAGTACCTTTATTGCATGTTTGCTCCTAGCTGGCATAAACAATCAAGACAAAAGCAGCATTAGCTAAATGGCCTTAATTTACCTACAAAAGTGTGTGTGTGTGTGTGTGTGTGTGTGTGTGTGTGTGTGAGAGAGAGAGAGAGAGCGCGAGAGCAAGCGAGAGAGAGAGAGAGAGAGAGAGAGAGAGAGAGAGAGAGAGAGAATGGATATTGTTTTACAGATCCAACAGAAAGAGAAAAGGTGTGACTGATCATATTTTGTAAAAGTGTGGAGGAAGAGGGATGCTTTCCTTCCTATGTGAAATCTTACCGTGTTAGTCTAACCGCAGAGCTGCAGTCCGCTTCAATGTGGCATATGTTATGAAGTGTTTCTGAAGAAAGGAGTTAGTGTTTGGTAACAGCATTATGTCCAAGAAGAATGAGGCAAATATTCTGCAATCTTAGCTTTGGTATGACTGTTTTAGGTACACGAGAATCATGTCTATTAAGACATATGTCAAAAAATTTTAGAATCTCAAGGATGTATGCATTTTTAAATTTTTGTTGAAGCCATCCATAAGTACATTTCCTAATTTCTAGAACAGCTTGATTTTCTCTTAATTAATTAATTAATTAATTAATAATTATAAGGCAGATTCAACTGGAGTCATGTTTATGAATATCTTGATGAAAAAGAGTTTTTAATTTAGTTTAATTTTAAAAAGGGTTTATTAGATGCCCACTATGTGTCTGTCTACTTTTAAGCACAACAAAGATAAATGGCTAATTAGTTGACATTAGAGATTCTTAATCTCTTCAGTTCTCTAATTTTTATAGATATTTTCAATGTATATTGAGTTTTATCCCACAAAAACTGCCAAAGAAGAGATGCATAGAAGAAAGATGAGATGTTGAGGAGGACAGGTAAGATGATCCAAGAGAACGAATTCATGCATAGGGAACTTTGAAAAGTATCAGTTATAGGCTGCATTAAAAATACAGATCCATTATCTATGAATGTATGGATGCCTTGAAACTCTCAAGACTTTTCCAGGGTCTATGCTCAATGGTTTTGGAAATACCCTAAATACAGGGTCACAGATTTAAGGAGGTCTCTTGTTTTCTTTCCCAAAAGATATATGATTCAGAAATGTGGAAAATTCATTTCCTGAAAAGAAACTATTAACTGGTCTATAATAATGTTACTAAATGCTTAGTTTTCCTTAAAAAAAAAAAAAAAAGAAAGAAAGAAAACTAAAAGCACAAAAATGCCCAATTTTTAAAAGATCTTCAAACTAAGTAATTGAAAAATCTCAGAACCTAACCCCAAACTACTCTCCCATTCAGTTTGTATCTTTTTTAATTCTTTTTTTAAAATTATATGTGATCCCTATTTTCTGGGTGACTAGCATGAATTATGACAAACTGCACAATTGGAGAGTGAAGAGAATGAGTATGCAATGTTTATTCCAGGTTTTCTTTCTTTCAATGACACTGTTTAAACTGATAAACATCATTTGGCCTTGGCAATCTAGGCCCTCTGGTCTGTAGACGAACTCTAATTAACCTAAGTGGTACCTTTCCCAAGGACATCTGCTACCATGAGTTTCTAATATCCACAACAAAGCATGATTTTTAAGCTTCCAGAAACATTATGATTAATATGAAAGTATTTTTCTCCAAAGGGTAAAGTTACAAATTGAGATACTGTTATCTTGGAACTGCAAAAACTTGACTTACTCCACCTCTTTCCTTTCTTTTTACTTCTTCAAGTATTTAGATTCTCTCACTTTACAGTTTGACAAGTTTAATACTCAAAATAAATATAAAGACAAACAACAAATTTTATAATGCAATACAGGCTAGATTAAAAGCTGTAAGATTTTTTTCCTCTCGACCTCTATGGATTTAAGAAGTATTTTCTTTAAAATGGTGTCCCTACAAGCCAGGTAAAATGGACTATTTTCCAATTGATGTGTCTTAATATGAATAAAGTAGTATAAAATGACACATAAATGACTATATTCACTGCATTAGTTTAAATTATAAATTGGTTTTATAGGTATGACACTGATCTTGCTGAATTTCTGCAATGGGTTGAACCAATTATAATAATTAATTAATGTAAACATTTTTTATGCTTAGGAACACACAAAAAAAGTTATAAATATCTTATTTTTTATATTTTTGATGATGAGAAAAAATTAAATAACTGATTATTTAACCTGATTTTATTAACTCATTGAAATAAACTAAATGAATATAAATTTTCACATTTTTTGGTAATCAAAAATTTAGGGAGAAAAACATTTTTGAATACTTGTATGGGTAGAAGTACATTTATTGTTGTGTTCAAGTTAAGGACGCCTTTCTCAGAAACACTGAATTCATGCAAAAGCCGAATGATTTATTTGGTTCAGTCAGTGTTCAGTTGTGAGTTTATAATACTTGAACGGTTTACAGGATAACAGCTATTACAAATTTGGAGGTGGGGGAAAGAGACTGTACAAGTCTTAGAAAATTTATGACAGAATTTTATATTTCCTGTTTTATTAAATGGACTGCCTTTAAGTTACAGATCTGCCCCATCACTCCTTGTGTTACCAGTAAGATTATGGAGCTGCATCCTGCATCCTATATAGCACATTTCAATTTCATGCATTTCATATATGTCATGCCACATTATAATGCAGCTTACACGCACTCGAAATAATTATTGTGCATACCTTTTAGGCTACAGCTTTTGTCACATTGTACATTATTTATCATCATTTGTAAATCTAGCAAAATACACAGGCAGAGAAATCAAAGCAGGAGGTAGAGTTTGTTTTAATGTGATTATATTGGCATCTGATATGATGGTGTTTGGACCATATTGACATGAGTGAGGATTCTATGTAGCAACTGTTCAATACCATCCGTTGGACTTCTCTGATAGACCACTTAACTATCTCAGCTTTTCCAGTGATCATCTCATTTATCTAGGATTATTGCACTGAATTTACTGTTTGGTTTTCTTCCAGAACTGAAATGTCAAGTCCAGTGTCATGTATGCAGTAGCTTTGTGCTGTGAGAGCTTCACAGATCCCCCAAAAGCTGCTAGCAGTTGATCTTTGGATAGAGCTAGAAATAAATAAATCCTCTTTAACAGATCAATATTCATCCCATTTAATGCTTGATGTGAAACTTGTGGATTTGTGGTGGTAATGCTGATGTACAGTTAATCGTTGAAAATGGGCATTAGGGCTTTTATAGCATGGCAACATATTGTCAGGCAAGAAAAGAAAGAAGTGGTAAGCACAGCCTGGAAAAAAAACACAATAAGTTTGTATAAATATGCTGTATATTTGGAATCCAATCAGGGTGTTTTACTACATAATTCTAAAAGCTAATAATGTGAACAACACATGGATCAAATTTCTGTGACCTTTCCCTGGTTTGCTACTCTTTGGGGTATGATGCATAAAAACAAAGTATCTAACTCTTTTTGAGACTCTGATGCTAAAGAAATTGATGTTGAAATAGTTTCCCTATGGTGATTGCTGTAATTATTGATAATTATCATATGAAAGACATTTTAGCATAAAAGGCAGAAAATTTAAGGAGCAGTGGGGTTTTCATACTAGAGATTCATAATAAAAATGGGGATACTTAAAGAAAGGAGTATAGAGCAGCGTCCTGAACAATTAACTCCAAGGAAAGAGATATCCTACTAGTGAGTAAGATTTTAAACATGAGTAATGCCAATAGTTAAGGCATTTTTTTTTCTAGTCCATAGTGTAAAAGTTATATGTCAGATCTTTCTTCCCTGGCAAAAGTTGAATTTATCCTTTTGATTTGTCTTATTTTTTGCTGTAAATATATGATCATTCACACGGTCATGGTGTTCAGAATAGAAAGTTGGAGCTGGACATTCTTTACATGCAACAGCTTTCAGCCCAGCCACATGATCTATAAAATAGACATTGTGGTTGCCAATGGTATATATATTTTCAACTGTATTTCTCAATTATTAATTTAATATAATGCATGAAAAATATACACATGATCTCTGTGTGAAAACCTTAACTTGTTAATATTCTTACAGGCTCAGGCTGTGCTGTTGAATTTTAGCAAGCATCTAAACTTATTTGTGTAAAGGGTTGCCTTTGGAATAAAGCATGAGAAAAATGCACTTACTCTAAGTATAGAAACTAGAGAACTGGGATTGATCTGTTTTCCCAGGAGAAAATATATTCTTTCTCAAGTAGTAGGTTTTCATTTAAGTTTACTGAGAAATGAAACATTATAATCTTTACATGGAAAGGGAGGTCATTAAGCTTAAAACATTCAGAGTAACACCTGCTGGCTCCAGATACTTGCTGGATCACTCAGAGGTCTCAGTTCTGCCTGTACAAGTCCCAAACTTTACCATTGATAGATGATACGATCCTCCTACAAGGATCTCAGGCCATCACAATTCCCTTGGTTGGCAAAGGAAGTCAGGGCAAGACAGCAGGTCATGGTTATAGGATTGTGCTTATCTGATGAAAAGTAAACCAAGAAACATGAGAGGAAAATTATGTTTATGCCTGAGGCCATGAAGTATGGGAAATAGTAATGTGCAAGGCTGAAGACGACAATTGGGAAAGTGTGTGGGTATGCCTGCGAGAGTATAGACCTGTGAAATCATGCTCATACATGCAGATGTATGTCCAGTTACCCTAGATATGCAAAGAGACTTAATATTATATGAATATATAAAAGCCCAGAGACATACTCCATCTATATTGTGTTATGTGTATGTGTTATGAGTACATATGCATAAATGAAAATATTTCAATCCTATTCTAGGGCTTATAAGACTAATATGTTTGAAAATATCTTTCCTAAAAATAAAAATATAAATGTTTATATGAATTTACAGGTAACAGAATAATTAAAGGTTAGTCACAGAAACTAGAGTATCTTTTTCTATCTCTAATTTTGAGGTTGCTGTTAAAAAGGATAAATATCCTTTGCCCTAAACAACAAAACTCTCACTGGAAGTATGTTGGGCTAGTAAACTTACTATGACAATTCTTACGTTGATCTAAAGTGGCATGTAAGTCTGGTATTTTCTATTTCTTTTTTTCTATGCAGAAAATAAATATTTCCAGATTATGAATATTTAAATTTAAGAAGTTATTACAAATTTTACAGCTGGCACATAATTTGACAAACTGGGACATTAGAAAGCTGATATAAAATGATACTTTTTCCATTTCCCATAATAGCTATCTTCTCTCTTTTGAAATCTAGAGAGTAATATGAATGCAGCTTCTTAGAAAAAAGAGAAAATATACCCCATGAACAAGGCCGGACAACTCACTTCATATTCTTCCCTCAGTTACCACACTTCTCATCTAGACAAGAAAAACTTTGAAAAATGTCTGATTCTATTAGTTTTATCATTTTGTATTGTGCTGGCTACTCAGAAAACAAGAGACAAACTGCATGTTTGCCTTTTAATCTTACCCTTACACATAATTTTCCTATTCATTTTTTCAACAAATAATTATTGAGTACATTTTATGTGCTAAGCCCAGATATAGCCGTTCATCTCCAGGATGTTACTCTGATTTTCCTTTTTGTCCTTAGTCCTTGAAACACTGATATATATTTTTACATATTCTCAAAATGTCCATATTTGTTATCAATTATACCAAGTTATTTGTGGAGCAACGTTGAGTAAAAATAATATAAAGATGGCTTGATTAGTGTCTGGATGGAGCACAATTGACAGATATTCTAAAAGACATGTATATAGATATATAGATAGCCAGTGGATAGTATGCAGAGTCCTACGTGATTATGTGATCTCGGCATACTCATAAACTACATAACTGCATATGCTATTCTCATAGATCAGAGTCTATCAGTTGAGCAACAGATTACATTCTTCTATGGGAACAAAACCACCCAGGCCAAACTACTCACAGAAAGAATTCCAACACGACAAGCTCAGTTTCCTAAAGTAGGAAAATAAGACTTAAATGTACACTAGAAATTGCATTTAATAGAGCTAAATAGAGCTACAGTAAAGAATTAAAGTAAAAACTCAATGACTCAGAAACTTGCATTAAAAAAAGTCATCTTAGAAGGAGGAAAGTGTATGTAGAATAAGTTTATTTCATGCAAAATGTATTTGTTATAGAACTGAAAATCAAAGTATAGTAAAGAGGTAAGTTCTTCAGTCCACCTCTCTAAAAGGATAGTCCTCAAAGGTAACATTCCCCGAAGAATATATTGGCTGATAATATTTTCCAGGTGATTTAGAGTTATTAAATGGTGGAGTCATATAATCTTTGAACATATTTTAGTCCAAATTTCTAAACTTTCTTATACCATGGAGACCTATGTAAGAACTAGGAAAATTAGGTTAGGCCACAGGTGTCCAGTATCTAGAAGTTTTTCTATTGTGAAATGTGTCCTACGGACAAATATTCAAAAGAGATCAGACTGTGAGTCCCTGACAGACTGTCACTCTATCAGTGCATTCCGTCTCTGTAAATAGAGTCTGTGATATTTTAACTAAAATTTGCCAGAAAAGCTGTTTAAATGTGGAAGTTTATCACTTTACCTCCCTTCAACTAATCCCTGTTAAAATATTATAAATAACACAGAGCTTAGAGTTGCAAAACAGAGACCAAACAAGACTTAACTTAAATTCTTTTTGTAAAAGATTCAAATAAAACCTTACAACTGATTACTAAACCAACCCACTTTGATCCTCATAAGTTATCTATATAGTCCTCATTCCTCTTATCTTTAAAAATTAGGGAAGAAAAAAATATTGTGTTTTAAGCAGATTATTTTATAGGATTTCCTAAAAAATATATATATATTTTTTATATATATAATTTCATGGTATTTTTGTAAGTCACTCTTATTCCAAGGAGAAGGAGTTTGATTTGATCCAATTCTACAAACCTGCTGTGCCTTCTTATTGCTGGAATATGCAGTGGTTACTTGAAAATCTCCTCAAAAAACTCTAGACTCTCCTTTATGAAGACAATGAATGAACAGGGTTTTATACACGGACAATGACAGAGAGACAGGGTGCCACTTTGAAGTTCAAATAATTTGACAACAAGTTTTGGAATTCCTAAAAAATAATGAAAAGGATCTTTGCCGAATTTTTATTTTGTTTTTGTTCTGTCTTCATTTCTCATAGGCGGGTTCAGGCAGGAAGTACAGCCTGAACAGCTCAGCCGGATCTGGAGGGATTAGTTACAGCAAAGAAGGCTGCTGTGCGACTCCAAGTCATTTTTTTTTAGTAATTCTAAAGGAAAAAAATTACATACACATAGACATGCCAAATCTTACCTTTATGATAAGTATGTCTGGTCAAACTTTTTAGTATGATAACATCTAAAAATCCTTTATACCGATTGGATTGATTTTTTTCTAGAGTAGTCTTGTATTGGACTTTAAATAAAGAGATGGGTTTTCTTATTACTGAATAAAATGTGATTTTTGTCATAATATTAGATAAAATATTTAGTTTGGCATGGGCTTTGTGTTTCTTCAACATGGCATCATGAGTGGTTTTTAGTGGCAAGCAATGGTAAGGACAGAAGATAAAAATTAAACAACCAAAGTGAGAAAGCCTTCCTATCAATTCTAAGATCAACTAGGGAAATGTTAAAGGTGAGATAAGGATCTAAATTTTCCACAGTGCTTTGGAACTAAACTATGTGGAAAATAAAAAAGATCAATTTTCAAAAATATGATTTCCTAGGTAAAATTATTCCAAATTAGGAAAGCAAAACTTATCTTTTGAAATATACTGCAAGCAAAAATTTATTCTAAAACATTATTGAGGATATATTTCTGTTACGCCTAAAATTGCATCACTTATTAAAGTTTAGCATTTTACCTGCTTCACTCCAACCAGTTCCCAAAACTCGGAACAATCACGAGGCAAATGGACTAACAAGTAAAAAGTTAACTCCCTACATTGTAATTCCGGTCCCTGTTGCATTATGTTCTCATTGTGTTTGTTTGGAAATATTCTCTGACTATGAACTGACAGGTTTATATGATTGTAAAAATGAAACAAATACATTGTAATTTTTCCCAAATTTTGATCCCAGAACCACTGCACAAATACAATAGCGTCAGTGGTGCAAAGAACGCCTATACTTGAGATAGCAGCTTGATGTACCCAGAAAACATTGCACATGTTATTCCATGCCCCACAAGGGAAATAGTACCAAAAAATCCTTAAAACAATGTTTTTCACCACACAAAAATCCCACTGTTAATAGAGGTTGGAGTAGCTCAACAGAACTGAACATATTTGTTTTTTATTATTTTGCAAAACATCATTTCTCTTTCTTCCTCATTATCCATTTAGCCATAGATAATGATTATCTGTTATTAACAATTAGAAAACTCATTTGACCTTTTTTTTCATTAAAGAGCTCTTTTATTATTGTGATATTAAAGCTCAAATATTCCACTTATTCAGATTCATTACTAAAAAGGAGCTGATAAATTTTAACATTCCAAGAATTTCCATGATTTTGTTCGAAACTGTGGCTTGTGTTTTGCTTGAGCTACAATTTCACTTAATACATAAAATTAAGGCAAATTCAGGTAGGAAATTAAAGAATTAAAATACTTATTTGAAATTAAAATCATGTTATTTCACCAATTTGTTAGTTGCTTTTCTACAGATGTTGAACAGTATTCAGTATGTAGCATTACATAGCAGGCTAAGAAAGACATTTATTAGCAATTACCCTGCTATTTAGTTTGAAAGTGATTTTAGAAAAAATAATTATCAAGATAATTGTCTCATCTATGGCCATGCTACCCTGAACGTGCCCGATCTCATCTGATCTCGGAAGCTAAGCAGGGTCGGGCGTGGTTAGCACTTGGATGGGAGACCACCTAGGAAGACCAGATGTTGTAGGCATTAAAACAAACAAATAAATAATGTTAAAAAAAATCCCCCCAAAAAGATAATTGTCTCAATATATACCTTGTTTGTATGTGTGGAAACACACGATCTCATTTATTTGTTTCTGTTAGATAAATGGACAAGCTAAAAGTTTGCTAAAATCTATTTTCTAACTTTATTTAAAATGAAAATACAAATCAAAAAACTATAGTTAAAAATAAATCGGATCAAAAGTAGTTCTAAGGTCAAGTATATAGTGTGTCTTTTCACTTTTCCTCTCGCCTCCACCAAGCACACACGGACACACATAAGCACACACGGACACACATATGCACACACATACACACATGTACACATAGACATATACACATATACACATTAGTGCACTCACAGACATTTACAATTATTTTGATGTTTTAATTCATCTCAATTAATCAAAGATCAGTGTTTATGTCTTTCTTCTCTCACTATATGATATGCAAGTACCATTTCAGTTTTCTGTTTGCCTATCAATTCATTGTAGAAGAAACACTCATTGGCATTCATTTACAGAAGTATTTAACTAAGCCTTTCTCATCTTGTTCGCTATCTTTTCTTGTAATCCTGTGGGTAAGGAAGTTCAATAGATCTTCAACTACAACATCATTCAATAATCTTTAGAATATAACTGCACAAAATCTGTGAGGTTTGAGGTCAATGCAATCTTTCCGTTCTCTGGTGTAAAAGGACAGCAGAGGGAGCCCCTGCATGACTTAAGGGAACCAAAGGCAGGCAGGAGAAAAAAGACTACTGGTTTGGAAATTATGCCTGGTGCCCTCTTCTGGAATAAAAGTGTGGATTTCAAAAGGAAATTTGCAAGCACTGAATTCCAAACTCGATCTTAGCATGTGTTGTTACCAGTCATCATATAAGAGCAGCAGAATTTTCATAATAAAGCTAAGTTTAATTTATTTGAATATAAAAATAGGTGCTTTACATTTTTTTCATGAAGTTTGAGTTAGATAAAAAAAATTTCTGTGGAAAATCTCACTCCTCTAAAAGTTGTATTATTACTGAATTGTCCCACTATTTCTCCATAACTCCAGTTATTCCAGAATCTTAGTATGTAATTCATAAACCAAAACATTCATATGACAATAATGCAAGTATTTCATCTTAAATAAAATAGTTTTACAGTGGTTGAAAGAGTTTATTAAAAAGGGTTTTGGATCAAGCAGGGCTTATATTGACTGAACACGTATTCCTTGAGACAGTTCAACAATAATTTCAATTATAGAAAACCATTTCAATTTCTGCTTGCTTCTCAATTTCTTTGAAGAACCCTTTCAAAGGTATTTTTTTAAAATTCACAGTGATTGATAATAAGATTACTTTTAATTTTATTATAAATATTAACTATTAATTGTAAATAATAAATTATTCATTATAATTTCCACTGAGAACAAAAAATATCTCTAGATATTCTGTATAAGATGGTGTTAGATGTACTTATTTGCAAGTTGTTTATGAAGTCTACTTTGCAAATCATTTGTCATTTAATTGTTCATTATATTTAAATACCGTATAGAAAAGTACTACTACACTTTGATTTAAAAATATAATAAAGATGGAAAAAATCCATTCATTAATTATTGTCATGATCTTATGACTATCGAGGGGGTCCGTCTATATTAAAAATCAGATATTTAACAAAAAAGAGTTTATTTGCTCTTTTGCTTCCAGCTTCGACAATGGATGAGTCATATTGGTATTAAGTATTTTTAGTCTATATTTATGACATTACTTTCCAATTATACTTAAAAGATACATAAAAGGTGAACTGTAACAGTGAAACATAACTGCTATATGTGCGCACATAGCACCTACTTGCAAAAATTATACTTTTTTATTCAAGGAAAAGTTAGAAGTATGTGAATGTCCTTCACAGCAAGAAAGGAAACCTTATTTTTCAACTTATTGAAAATAAACAACATTTCTTCTCTCCTGCTCTGTAATGTGAACATTTAACTTGACTAAGCTCATTGGGAATGATACAACATAAAAGAGGAAAGTTTCCTGGGTTGTTTTCTTGTCTTTGTATTTATACAGATTATTAAAAACATTGAGCATTAATCTAATCTTGAAAATTAGTACTATATGTCTGCCTTAGGAGCTGGGGGTTGGGCAGAAGAGAAGTGAACATGAACTGAAGATGGACGGGTATTTATTAGTTGTGTGTTCTTCTTGACCTTTTAGGCATCCAGTTTCATGTATATATTTGCTTCTTTTGAAGCCAGTAAAATTTTAAAGAATAAAAGCAAGTAAAGACTGGCAACAAAGAAATCCAACTTTTTAGCTTGAAACTTTAAATATCCATTTTCTTTTAAAAGCTTTGCACAATACAAGAAGGGTAACATTGAAATTCCAAATGTTCAGAAAAGTTTAATTTCATAAATATTTATTCATACTTCTAGAAAACAAAATAGGAATTGAACTTAGATGTACTTTTGATTCAGATTAAACATTATTTGTTCATCAGACAAATAAATATTCAGTAGCTCTTATGCGTTAGGCACAGTCTCAGGTCTGGGGATGACACGGTATATGGCCTTCTTTATGTTAACACGTTTATTTTCACAGTAAATAACACTGTTATTCCATGTATCATATTCTCTTCTAAAGTGCTAATAAAATACACAAATACTCATAGAGCTAAAACACAGATAATCTATCCTTGGAAAACCAAGATTTTATGAAAAAAAAGTTGAAATTGTTTATTGTGAATAATTAATTCACTTTTAAAGGTTTATGGATCTTTAATCTCACTTAATTTTTTTTAATTATCAAAGCTTTCTAAAGTTTTTCCCCATCTTCCTTTCCAGCTAATCAACTTGAGATTGCTATATTGGTCATATTTTCAAATAAATAACATTCCTGCTTTTTTTAAGAGTACAGTGATATAAAATAGGGCTCATTAAGTTCAAAACCTAAAGGGACCAAAACTGTAACAAATACTGGACAATATAGAAGGAATTATGGTGAACACTAGGAAGCTCAAACTCAGTAGGAAGGTGCTCAATATTTATGTTTCTCTCTCTCTCTCTCTCTCTCTCTCTCTCTCTCTCTCTCTCTCTCTCTCTCTCACCTCTGCCTCTGCCCAACATCTCTATCATCTCTATCTCTATCTCTCTCTATCCTAAAATGTTTTGTGGCAGAAATGCAAAACTTTTTTCATTCAATTAATTCTACAGTGATTTTGCCAATGACTTCAGTCTTATCCACTTCTATCTACTTTCCTTAGCCTATTAGCCCATAATCTTCTCTATGCTCTCTATGTGGGGGACACATTTAGCAGCATAGTTTCTTTTATGCCAACTTACCTTTTTTCCTCTCTAAATTCATATGTTCCTATGGCAAATTATTCCTCTAGTAAAAAAAAAAATTTTTTTCTTCATTTTTGTCATCAAGTTCAAGAACTAATCGAAATGCCATTTCTTTTTTGAAACAGATCCTAATTTCCAACCAGGAGTAAGCTATGTGCTTTCTCTGAACTCTGATAATATTTTTTTCTAAATCTCTTCCAAGGCTAAGCATATTTACATATTTACATCTCATCTTTATTTGGTACAGTTAGAGGTGCTTTAACAGTAAGCTTATTGAGGATGAGTGCATTTCTGAGTATGCAAAGAGTTGAGTATAATGGAGTTATTTTATAAACAAAATTTGCACAAATAATCATAATTTATAACCTGATTATTTTCATTCAAATAACTTCTTAGAATATCTCCTAAGGTGTAGTGTGCCCATAGAAACATGTTATCCTAATCTTCAGGCTAATTTTGGCATCTAAGATTCTGTAAAGTTAGTTTACCAAATGATGAATTGTGGTATTTGCACTTAATACTTGACTTGAAATTGAAAAGTACCTTTATTGCAAATCATTTTTAAGGAGTGATAATTTTCAAGATTATGTTTTACATTGAAGAAATATATCTTAGGAAATTTTAAGAAAAGTTATTCAGTTTTTTAAAATTATGTGAAAAAATATTTTTTTACATTCAATAAAGCTTTCTCAATAAAAATAATAGATAAATATGAGTATATATAATGAATAATAAAATATTAAGGAAATGCTAAGAAAAACTTTTCTGAAAGAAATTTTTGTGTACTAAAACACTGTTTGGCCAGGTTTTTATGTCACACATACAACACAAAAAGGGGATTCAGAGAGTATGTGATCATTTACTTTTTGGCACACTTTTTGAATTATCATTATACAGAAATGCAATCATAATATTCATAAAATATACATATAGAAATTTAGGAATACCCCCATCGCAGAGACAGATATACCCCTTTAGCTTTTTCTCTTGAACAAGCTGCTAGACCACATTGCCAAGGCTCATGTCCATGTTAGGTGGGACCACATGACCAAGTTTTAACCAATGGCATATGGATGGACTGATGTATGTCACCCAAGGCCTAGCCCATAAACCCTCTCACCAGCAATCTCCTGTGCTGTCTCTGTTTCCTTGGAGATGACTCCAAGGCTTTAGGGGATAGCAGAGCCACACTATGAAAGAAGCCTTGGTCCTTGAAGCATCACCTGGAAGAGAGCCACCAGGAAAACAATTTGACTGGGAACATCCATGCTGGAATGTTTTAAGAGAGAAAAATATGTTTTATTATGTGAAGCCACACAATTTTGGTGTTGTTTGTTATAGCAATTGGTCAACTCTATCATAGATGCATCAATAAGTTATACTATCTTCTTTGTGACCTGTAGATAGAAGAGTGTGAATAAAAGGATGAATTTATAAAACTGGATTAGGCCAACCAAGAGGCAGTATACTTTTTTGCATGTGACTCAGTTCAGTAAGAATACAATTTCATGAGCCATATTTTTTTTTTCACAAAGAAATTATATTTGCTGAAGTACATAGGGAAAATGCTTATATTTAAAAGTTACATTATATTGATTAGGAAAGTGTCACTGAGAAAACTGAGAAGATTAACACTAAAATCTTAGTGCCTGAAATTACTTGAGCAATAACAATATGGAAACAGCTCTTACTTTTCATTCTAATATCTGATAGCAATTTAGAGTTCACAAAGAGAATTCACATGTATTATCTCATAATATCATTAAATCAAAGGAAGATTTCAACGTAGAAACTATCGTTGGTCTCATTTTTGCCATTAAGGAAACTGAAAGTTAAAATGATACCTCTGATTCTATTCACTCAGTAACAGAAAAGCTGGAGAAAGAGTTAATCCATTCAAACAATGTTATAATTTCTGAATATTCTGTGTCAGAAACTTTCCTAGTGCCAGACATTATCTTGAAGATAGATAAATAATAATAATAATAATAATAATAATAAAGAAGAAGAAGAAGGAGGAGGAGGAAGAGGAGGAGGAGGAGGAGGAGGAAAAGAAGAAAAGAGATAACCCCAACCTGAGTGACTCTGCTCCAAGATTATGCCATCTCTTCTAATTTGAGATAGGCAAGATAAAATACATTGTGTTTCTGATTGGAATTCATTCTGCCATTTGCCCAGAAGGGTCTTTTGGCTGCACAGAAACTTTGGGAGAGTCCTAATACCCAGAGGTTCTAGCCTGTGGCAACTCTCAACACCCTTTTCCTCATATGCCCCCACCTGCTGGCCTATATCTAGATTAAGCTATCCCATCCATCTCCCAATCACCAGCTTCCCCTCATAAGTCTCTGCTCTAGCGGACCTCCTTGGAGAGCACTGAATCTGAAAAGCTTTCTTCCTGTGCCTGATGTGACTACCTGAGCTGCTCCAGAGCTCTAGTTGTTCCTACTTTAAGCTGCAAGGCCATAGGGAAATTGGTCCCTATGCTGGCTGTCTATGGCCCTAATTCTTTGAGTTGTTTACAGTTTCTTACAAAATCAGGCCTCAGACCAGCCTAATCCTACTGGATGAACCACACATACATAGACTATTCTGCATGTGTTTTATACACAAGGGTTATTTAATAGGCAAAGACTCAAATCGTTATAATATTGAAGAATTTTCCAAGTTTAATAAATGTTATGTTACATGCTTTTAAATGCATTGTCACATGTACTCCCTCCTCGCAACTAGCCAATGAGATGAATATAATTAGTGAGCCCGACTTTTAGATGAAAACAATTAGGCTTAGAGAAATAAGAAAACTAACCAAGGTGACACAGCTGGTCAGAGAAAGGACTGACACTGGAAGCCTCTCCTTTCTGATGCCAAAGCCCTTGCTTTTAATTAGTCTTGGCTTTGTTATATTACCTCCTCTTTGAAACAATGGCACTCCATCAAAAAGAATCTTAAGATCTGAATTTTGGAAAAAAAATAAGCAGAGGGCTATAGAATAGTTTCTTACATTTAACTGAATCCTTGTGTTGTGCATGGCCATCTGTCTGCATGTCTTCCCAAGAACAAATGGTATAATCTCATATTTCTAGTCCATATTAACCATAATAAATTCATACTATTTGAGGCAAACTACTTATATTTTTTCTTTTTCAGGGAAGAAAGAATACAGAGAGACACATCTTGATATTCTAGACACTTGTGACTCTACTTTTTTTTTGAAATTTACATGTAAATTTCTATATATAAAAAGTCTGTATATACAATACTTTTCAAACTTCATGGTTCTTACTCCATTGAAAATTGTAAGACATTAATTTAATCTTACTATTACACTTGCCTTATTACTCTTAGCTCTTTCTAACAGTTAAAGTGACAATTGATTAAAGACTAATGCTAAAATGCATGAAATTATATAATAATTATTATCATAATCAATTTAATTAAAGTTGCATATTTGATGTATATATAAAGTAGATACAGATTATACAATGAAGAATTGAGATTTGGTAACTCTGGTTAAGTAATTTTCCCAACGACAAATAAACTGTGAGTGAACAAGCATAAAATTGTCATCTGACAGTAGAATTTGCCTTCTAAGTCTCTCACATCCAACCATTACTATTACTGAAAGGAAGGAGGAAGGAGTTTGTTTTACAGAAATGTCCATTAAAGTTAACTTTGTTAGAAAAACTCAATTTGGTGTTTCCACTATATTATTTGTGAAAAAAGTCTACCCCTGGAAAGAAGTATTATTTTATGCAATAAAAGGAACTATTTCGTGAATGAATCAGATAGTAAGCATAAAGAAGTGGCATAGAGGACACGCACCTATAACTAAAAATAACAGGTGTTAAATGAATTAATGGGAAAAACTTCAACATAGTCTCCATAAATTAAAGAAAAACTAGGAGGGAGTTGAGGAGTCAAAGTATTTATCTTCATTCAACCTAACATCCAAAGGAATTTATAAGAACTATCTTGATTGAATTACTTCCTGTGTGCTGAGCACTCTTTTAAATGCTTTGTTTGTATTAATTTGCTTAATTCCAAA
>NW_011888786.1:18832760-18839885 GCF_000151845.1 Pteropus vampyrus | reverse complement strand
AGACAATTTTGTATTTCCCCTCATTCAGGTAACACTCTCTCTTGTAGAGACAGTTTCCCCTTTTTAGTGGGAGAGAAGAAAAATGGGTTTGGATCTACAAATATAAGTCCTAGTATCATCAGTGTTATCTATCTGAAGAAGAGAATATTTATAGAGGCTGGACTTGACGTTGTAGATACTAAGAAACTGCTCCCAGCTATAGTCAGGGAATAGATTAATGCAGAATCTAAATTTGGCTGATCAAAAAGCATAGTCCTCTCATATTCCTCAACATAAGTTGTGTTATAGGCTCAAATAACCTGCTGGGAATGTAAAGAACACTGCTTACGGAGCCATATAGTCATAAGTTCAAATTGAATCCACCACTTACTTGCTACCTAGATATCTTTGGGCAAATCATTTAACTTCTTGAGCTGCAATTTCTTTTTCAACAATCCATACCTGATAGAAAGATTAAATGTGAACATGTGTCTAAAGCACTTATTATAGAGCCCTGCAGATGGTAGCTATTTGAATTTGAGTTGATTTAAGCATTGAATAGCAGGTTGAAGTAGGGGCCTTTAAACATCTGGATTATGTCTATGAATTTTCAAATTCTGACATACATCTTTCCCTCTAAACACAAAAAGTATGCCTACCTGTGTAATTCAGAATCCCTATCCTACACATGATAAATACAATCACCCAGCTATGGTCAGTGAATTATGAAAAAATCAGTACTTTCTGCTGAGAGAGGTAAAGAGGTTACCCTGAATACAAATTTGCCAAATAGTATGCTCATCACCTTATTAAATCTATTTACGCTAACACCTTTCAAATAGTATGCTCATCACCTTATTAAATCTATTTACGCTAACACCTAATAACCCTATTAGGTATATGCTGATTTTACCTTTAATAATAGCCCTATTAGGTATATGCTGATTTTACCTTTCACCTTATTAAATCTATTTACGCTAGTCATGCATGTGAAACACCCAAGCCCATTATATCACTGAAGTGAAAATCAGCAGACACACAAATAGCAACAAAACAACTTTATGGAAATACATCTTCTAACTTAATATAATTGCTCCAAGGACTTTTAGATATCATGGAAAATGTACATACATGAATTAATATACCCTCCTTGCTTAGTAAATCTAATGAGACAGATTGGGGAGAAGGGGTGGAGGAAGAAGAAATAGTATATTAGGGTGGAGGGAAAGTCCTGGGATACTTCTCATAATTTTTAAATATCTAATAGCCAATGGGGGTACATCTTTGATTCAAAACTCTCTATGAAGTGTAATCAGATTTTGAGGGCCATAGAACATGCTACAATTCATAAGAATAAAATGTAGGCCTTTTCTTCTGGCCTTGCTTACCCTGGAACTTGGAAAATCTTTCATTTCAGCCCAAGGGAGCAAACCAGGAAGATGAGATTTGCTATCCAAGAAAACTATTAGGCACTAGTCAATTTTGACTTGAATTGTTTTCTGATAATAGCTGATGCTTAATGGATTTATTGCTTTCCTCGTGAAACGTTACATAAAAGATGGAAAAAAAATATCCTTCCTGATCCCTTTGTTGACAAAAATAGCATTAAGTTAATAGCAATCTGATGTTCCTGATTTTAGCTTTAAAATATACTCAATTCTCAATGGACATAGTAATTTTAAATTTTCTGTCTTAACCAACTTCTCATCATAAACGTTATGGAAAAGTAACAATGAAAGAAAGAGAAGGAATTGGTAGGGTCATGAAAGAAAAAAGAAAGGGGAAGAAAACATTGATACTGTAGATCTGAAGAAACTTTTTAGTAATAGTACATACCACTCAACAATATTTCATTATGAACATCTTTATATTATTTTGCTTCTTATTGTAAAATATTTCTTTTGACTTATTGTCAAGACAGTTTCATTTCTATTTTTAAAAATCATTTTATTTACCCTAACGCTAAGATATAAGAATATTTTGTCTTTCTTTCATCCCTTACTTCTATTAATCCTTCCCTTTTTCTTTCATATTATTGTCTCTTTGGCTACTCATAAAAGTGACTATGTATGTGAATACAAAAAACTAGTATTCAAGAAGTGAATTCTGGTCGTGATTCTCTTGTGGACTTTTATACAAACGGCAGTAACCCTCATAAACCCAACATTTTCCTTCTTTGTAAATAATAGCTTCCAGAAGGAGCTATGTCCTGGCCACAGGAAAGATTCTCATGAGATGATCAATCTAAAATTTCATTTAAGAATGTAAAGGACTTTATAAATTCAAGAAAGTATATTAAGAAAACATCTCCCCAAATAACAATTGACCAATGAGATAAACAAAATCTCAACTTTCCTGATTTTCATTTATATTCCTAACATTAGAGTCCATTAAGGCTCTAATGTTCAAAAGCCTACTCTTCTGAAAGATATCACAAGATTTTAAAAATATGGCTTCAAAGAGCTAAAGAAGATTTGGGTCTCCAGAGAAAAGATCTGTAGATTGAATGCCACATAGAAAACAATTTATTCACCTTATGAAGACGAAAGGCTGAAAAGACCCCAAAGAATAATAAAACTTAATCCATTTTGGGGGGGCCTCAAGAGGCTGTCTTATCAAGGTTGGTAGTTGGAAAAGTATCTGTAATTTCAAAGAAAACCCTAAATGGTGTACAAGGAAAATGTCTAAATAGATTTTTCAAAACTCCACTGTTTTTTATTATCTCTCTACGGCTTTACTTGAGAAAATCCATTCAGAATTATGATGTCATTATTTTTACAGATTTGTTCTACATTAAAATAATCAAAACAATACTAGTAATTAATTAAAATATAATTAGAATGTAATGAAGTTCATAAATTGCTTTATACAAACCAGAAGGCTTTTATATTTGAAATATTTGAGCCTAATTAACTTTAAATCTCTACAGTTTTGTTACAGAAAACCTCTTTCAGTGAGTAGGGCTGATAAAATAGTAGGCCACTATTTGACCACTTAAGACTTTATAACTTGTTAGATTATGAAATGGAACTAAATCATACAAAGGAGAATGCCAAAGCAACTATGGGGGTTGGGGGGAGGTAATAAGAAGAATAAAGGAAAATGGTCAAAGAAAAAGAGAAATGGGGAATAGTTGGTAAGGACTTGAGGAAAGAAGGCAGAGATTGACCAAGAAATAGCCCGAGTGATTATTTCTGTTCATAATTTGTCATCATAGAATTTAAGCTCTATCGCAGTGAGAAATTTTGATTTCCCTGTACATAACCGAAAACTCTCCTTGCTGTGTTTTACTCCACTTGAGGAAAGAGTGGATGGGCAATGGTCTGAGAATGCACATACAATTTTTGCCCAGTCTCTGGTCCTAAGGTTGACATCTGGAGAATGGGTGCAATTCATTATAGACTTTCTCAATAAAAACCAGGTATAGCAGTATATCGATGAGATATTTTTGACACTCAAAAACCTGTATTGTAACTAAGAAAGAAGTTAAATTTTGTGACTTTCAGGGACTTAATATTAAAAAGCAGGGTGTGTACTCTATGGCTTTAGAAAGCTATCACTAGCCCACAGGGCAAACACCATGCCCATTTAGACACTGTGAAGGATATATATTTACATAAATTTCTACTGTGACAATGTTTTATTGATATTCAGAATTATAATTAAGCCAGATTATCTCTTGCCGGTCAATGTCAGAAGCTGTGGAATAGGAATATGAGAGGGAGGATGTTGGGGGTGGGGTGGTGGAGACTAAACAGATATTCTCCAAAGGGCATTTCATGGAACACAAAACTAAATAGAGACTCCCTCTCTTGCAAAATATTTCTTTGGTCAAATAAGTTTAGGAAACAATGTGTGTGGGTGTGTGTATAGCCACAGTAGAAATTTATTAAACACATATACACACACACATACACACACACAAATAGATACATATACAGATACACATATAGACATGTATACACATATATATCCTCCTTGGAGATTAAAAATTCATATTAGCATATAGTAAGCACACACACACATACCATTATACATGGTAAAGACTCTGAAAACTCTCCAAAAGCATGGCATTTCCCAAACATTTCTGTCCAGTGATTTCATTGGCATATTTAGAAACATTTCTGTCAAAGAATGCAGTTTGATATGTGAGAGCCACCTAAGATTTTGTGTAAACAAAATGCAGAAAAGGGTGCAAACTTTCAGCCATCAGATAAATAAGGTCTGAAGATCTATTATAAAACTTGGTGACGATAGTTGATAACATTGTATTACATCATTGAAATTTGTTATGAGAGTAGAACTGTTCTCACTAATACACATACACATATATGCATACATACATACATACATACGTACATACATGCATACGTACATACGCACATACACATGTACATGCATGCGTACATACGTACATACATACACACATACATAAGTGAGGTGATGATGTGTTAACTAAGTGGGGAATCCTTTCGCAATGTACAAGTATATGAAATCGCCATGATGTACACTTTAAATATTTTACTGTTTTGTTTGTCAATACCTCAATAAAGCTGAGAACAAAATGTAGGGCAAAATGGAGTACACCGGTAAGAAATTATCTTAATAGAGAGTTCTTTAGATATTTCAGCTCTCCTATTGCAAATGTAAATGCTTGAAAAATTCTGCACACTGAGGACTTTCGCATTGCCTTATGTATCTCCTCACCACGTGGTCCTCAATTCTGGCTGCACATTAAAATTGCCTGGGGCTCTTAAACATAAAAAGAGAGTCTGACTTAATTAATTGGGGCTGGAACCTGAGCATCAGCATTTATAAAAAATTCTCATATGACTTCAGTGGAGTCATGTTGAGAATCACAACGTAAAAATTTTTGTGGAATCCATTTTGAAACCAATGAAAATGTTTAGCTTATGACCAGAGTCTTTTGATCAGCACAGAAGGCTGTGGCATGGCCTTGTGTAAAAGGTATTTGTAATTGATGCGGGCTTCAAAATCCTCTCATTCAATGCTAGCTCAGCATCCGCCTTGTTCTCTTGCCTCCTGTTCTGTACTGTTTTGCTTTAATATATTAGCCCTCTTGTTACACTCTCTCCTTCAGGTTTCTCCCCACTCCCTCCATCTCCTGCCTTATAGGAAACAGTTTCGGTGCTGCCCCTCTTCTGGCTGTGAGGAATTACTCACAAATGAAAACAGCTTCGGTGGTCACACAGCTGAGGATAATTGGATTTGGTATCACCGACTATCTAAATGCACACAGGCCAATATAAGCCGCTTCCTTCTTAGCTACATTAGGAAGCCAAAAATAGAAGCAATTATCAGGGTAGAAAATCTCAGACCACGGCCCAGGGAGCAAGTAACTCCTCCCACTCTCACAGAATGTACTACCTTTTGTGGGCAATTTGCTTTCCTGCTAATTGGATATTCAGGCTGTGCACAATAGCCCAGCCTTTTGTCTTTGTATATAAAGGTTATTGTGATAAATATACATACAAAGTTTGCACCAGCATCTAACTTTCTTTTGTTTTCATTGTCAAAGGGTAGCTTATTTTTATTTAATGAAATTGTGGATTTGAGTGTCAACTCCCAACATAAGGAAATGAAGGACTGGTGTTTATCTCTTTTATTTTTGGGGGGTGGGGGAGAGATGGAGAGAGTGTGCTGGTCAGGAAGTGTATGCTACTGGTGTAGGAGGGAATCTTTAAAAAACAGCTTTTTATTTTCTCCAGATAGTTCTGCAAATGTGAAACACCAAAAATAAAAAACAAAACCTAATGTCTATTAAATGCACATGTGAGGAGAAGGAACCAAAGAGAAACAAGGAAGGGGAGGGAGGAAGTGGGTGAAGCCTGAAGGAAGAAAAGGGAGAGCAAGGGAAGAATAGCGTTTAGGATAAAATGCTGAGTGCTCAGTTGCTCTTACTAAAATTCTGTTAGTAAATCATTTCACAGTGCTCTTTTCTTATTCTTGAAGCCTAGAGACTGACAATTTTGTTCAAATCCCTATAAAGTGATTTATTTAAATGTGCTTGTTTCCAGAAAATCCACAAAATGGAGTCAAATGGTCTCTTCTCTACTGGCACCATCAATTTCTGTTATCTGTACCAGCAAGGGAGTGATGTTTATGCATTTTTTTCTGTCTCGACTAAGTAAAGAAGAAACCTGTTTTTTATCAAGCACTCACTGACTGTTTTGAAAATATCGTAGTATAAAACATCAAAATATAGAAACTGAGATAACTTTTTTAAATGAGAAAATCATCTCTCTATGGGAAAATTAATCATCCTGCCTGACTGAATTGAACTATTAAATCTAAGAGCATAAGTATATAATCATCTATTCTCAAATCTCAGAAAAACTAACAGGACTAACATATTTCAGAACGAGATTTCAAAGAGTCTCCTGAATTTCTGAGACAACAAAAAGAGTTCATGCTAGGTTTCTATACTTCTCCTTTACATATTGAAAGGTCATTGGTCCATATAGGCACACCATGCTTATTGTCATTTGGTACTTAGTTGAATTAGTATGCAAAACCACTTTATATATCTAAGAAAATTCTACAGAACATCCTCTCATGACAAATCAAAGGAGAAAGGGTTCTGGTGCCGGGATTTCATGGTTCCCAGCAGACCTAGAGAGGAATCCAGTCAGTGAAATTCCTGGATTAAGCTGTGGAAGATAACAGTCTCCTCAAGCAACGTCCATAGTTCAATAAAATACATGAATTAAATATTTTACTCCTTCTAAGACTTGGACAATGTAAATACCTATTTTATTGAACTGATGAGATATAGCAAGCTAACATAAGGGAATGACTACAGTGTCATTTGGAGCAGAAGTGGTCTTTGAAAGAATACCATGAGAGACCGCACACAAATGGAAATGCAACCCTGATTTTCATCCTCACCGTATCCTGACTTAAAACTCCTCTGTTTGTCAATCTTCTTAAGCTTACTCTAAAGAAATAATAAATATAATATATCCTTCCTTTACTTTCCCCCTCACCAAGCTATAAGAAACTGGGTAAATTAGTAGCCTCTCATCTATCTATTTTGCTGCATCCAAAGAGTGTGGCTATGAGAGAAAGGGAATAAAACACACTTCATTAATTTTCTTATTTTGAATTGCTCAAGAACTGTGATGA
>NW_011888786.1:18806628-18832710 GCF_000151845.1 Pteropus vampyrus | reverse complement strand
AAAGTTTGCACCAGCATCTAACTTTCTTTTGTTTTCATTGTCAAAGGGTAGCTTATTTTTATTTAATGAAATTGTGGATTTGAGTGTCAACTCCCAACATAAGGAAATGAAGGACTGGTGTTTATCTCTTTTATTTTTGGGGGGTGGGGGAGAGATGGAGGGAGTGTGCTGGTCAGGAAGTGTATGCTACTGGTGTAGGAGGGAATCTTTAAAAAACAGCTTTTTATTTTCTCCAGATAGTTCTGCAAATGTGAAACACCAAAAATAAAAAACAAAACCTAATGTCTATTAAATGCACATGTGAGGAGAAGGAACCAAAGAGAAACAAGGAAGGGGAGGGAGGAAGTGGGTGAAGCCTGAAGGAAGAAAAGGGAGAGCAAGGGAAGAATAGCGTTTAGGATAAAATGCTGAGTGCTCAGTTGCTCTTACTAAAATTCTGTTAGTAAATCATTTCACAGTGCTCTTTTCTTATTCTTGAAGCCTAGAGACTGACAATTTTGTTCAAATCCCTATAAAGTGATTTATTTAAATGTGCTTGTTTCCAGAAAATCCACAAAATGGAGTCAAATGGTCTCTTCTCTACTGGCACCATCAATTTCTGTTATCTGTACCAGCAAGGGAGTGATGTTTATGCATTTTTTTCTGTCTCGACTAAGTAAAGAAGAAACCTGTTTTTTATCAAGCACTCACTGACTGTTTTGAAAATATCGTAGTATAAAACATCAAAATATAGAAACTGAGATAACTTTTTTAAATGAGAAAATCATCTCTCTATGGGAAAATTAATCATCCTGCCTGACTGAATTGAACTATTAAATCTAAGAGCATAAGTATATAATCATCTATTCTCAAATCTCAGAAAAACTAACAGGACTAACATATTTCAGAACGAGATTTCAAAGAGTCTCCTGAATTTCTGAGACAACAAAAAGAGTTCATGCTAGGTTTCTATACTTCTCCTTTACATATTGAAAGGTCATTGGTCCATATAGGCACACCATGCTTATTGTCATTTGGTACTTAGTTGAATTAGTATGCAAAACCACTTTATATATCTAAGAAAATTCTACAGAACATCCTCTCATGACAAATCAAAGGAGAAAGGGTTCTGGTGCCGGGATTTCATGGTTCCCAGCAGACCTAGAGAGGAATCCAGTCAGTGAAATTCCTGGATTAAGCTGTGGAAGATAACAGTCTCCTCAGGCAACGTCCATAGTTCAATAAAATACATGAATTAAATATTTTACTCCTTCTAAGACTTGGACAATGTAAATACCTATTTTATTGAACTGATGAGATATAGCAAGCTAACATAAGGGAATGACTACAGTGTCATTTGGAGCAGAAGTGGTCTTTGAAAGAATACCATGAGAGACCGCACACAAATGGAAATGCAACCCTGATTTTCATCCTCACCGTATCCTGACTTAAAACTCCTCTGTTTGTCAATCTTCTTAAGCTTACTCTAAAGAAATAATAAATATAATATATCCTTCCTTTACTTTCCCCCTCACCAGGCTATAAGAAACTGGGTAAATTAGTAGCCTCTCATCTATCTATTTTGCTGCATCCAAAGAGTGTGGCTATGAGAGAAAGGGAATAAAACACACTTCATTAATTTTCCTATTTTGAATTGCTCAAGAACTGTGATGACAGCATATCAAGTGAAACTCCTATGGTGCAATCTCCTACTTGAATCAAGTCCAGGTGTCCAGGTATCACTACATCAGCCCCTCACCAGCCCCATTCCTGTTTATAGTTCATGTTCCATCACCAGAGAGGGCAATGGACCTGCTAACTACATAGTATTCCCCGTGAAGTCTAAAGTCATATCTACTGGACAGATGGCATGAGGCCAGGTTCTGAAAATTTAAAAATAGAAATATTAAAAGCTCTTGGGCACTGAAGTAACAAGATGAGACTCACTTTTGAGTAAATAACTTGAGAATCATACATAAGTTATTACAAAATGAAAAGAGATTGGTGTGAGACAAGAACTGTGGAATTTATAGTATTGCAAATGTAAATAAAAAATAGAATGGAGTTATGAGGAAAAGAGGGTAAAATAGGATGTTTTTAAGAGAAATATACTTTGAGAAATTAGGATCTGACCACATCTAAATAATAAAAGACATAAATGTAAATCGACTGTAAGAAAGAAGACCTTCAATATTGGGAGAATTTTGTCACCTGAAAGAAGTTCGAAAGGACAGTTTGCTAAGAAGAGGAATTTGATTTTAAACATGCTGAGTTTGAAGCAAAGGAACATATATACATAGATAAATCCAATGGGTGCCCGATGATTCTGAAGCGACACTTTGGTCCGAAGGCAGACCTAGAGCTAGACATGGAAGAGACAAAACGTAGAGGTGATACATGAAGCTGAGAATGGGGGAGCTGTTCCAACAGTGAGTGAGAAGAGAATTTCAAAGGGTAAGGATGCCAGAGAGAGAAAAAGAGGAAAAAAGTAATCTAGATGCAATGAAATTGAGAGCATAGAATTTGACGAGTCAGAAGAAGAGAGAGTGGCAGGGAAAAGTAGCATGAGTTGGGAAGAGCAACAGTGTGGTGATTATAGAGTCTAGATATTGTTTCTGGGTGTACTATTACTAAACTCTTATGAAACTTCCCTGGGTGAAATTTTTAGTCTCAGTAAAATTCTTAGTAAAATAAGAGATTGAGATGAGATTAGCCTTTTCCACAAGTAGTTCCACATAAGATTTTAAGTCTTACACAAAACAAACAAAAGTATCCAGTGTTCAAGTACACTAGGGAAATGTTTGTTTAAAACATTAAACAGACTTTGTTTATTGCAGAATTTATCATGAATCTCCAAGACGGGAGATATAGTTTGCAATGTTTCTTAAGTTATTTGACAAAAAAAAAAAGTGTGTGTGTGTGTGTGTGTGTGTGTGTGTGTGTGTGTTTGCAGCATTTCAAAGGACTGGTCTCATCTTACATAACTATGCAACATACAGTCTGGAAGATTTCTGATGACTCTCTTGAATCCAGAATTTTATGAATTATCAGACACATAATCTGATTCCTGAAAAACATTATCTATTTAACAATAATAAAAACACAGAAATGTCATGTCATCATTAAATTTTTTTTTAATCTAGAAATGTACATTTATTATTTCAAACTCTGTTTCTGATCCATATTTATCACTGGTATTCCACACTGTCAAAAATGACACATTAATATAGTTCTCCAAATGAATTATATTCTTACAAATTTAAAACTTATTTCTGTCAAGTATAAGATTTCTATTATGTGAAGCGACGGATGTGTTAACCAACCTTATTGTGGTGGTCATTTCACAATATATATGTATATCAAATCATCATGTTGTACACCTCAAACTTACACAATGCCATATGTCAATTATAACTCATAACTGGAAAAAATGTTTGTGTCTTTGTACACTGGATGATGAAAATCTACTTTTTTTTTCACTCACAATAAAAGGATCCTTAGGACTAGAAGTTGTATAGTATTTAAAATTAAGAGAAAAATGTCTTAAATGGAATTCATGATATGGAATTCTCTGGTTCCAACTCTGAAGAAAACAAACCAATTCACCGATCTTGCCTGACTACCAAATTTAGTAATAATTCTTTCACTCTGCCTGCTCCTTTTCTTATTGATTCCTGACTGAAGTCAAAAATACTCTTACTCATGGATGGAACTGAAAGTTTTCTTGTCTTAGCCTTGCCCACTCTAACTCCAATTCTCCAGCAGTCTGGCCCAAGTAGAAATGACAATGTCACTGAACTATGTTCTTCCAACCTTTGTTCAGAGATTGATTAATTTGGTAATTTAAATAAATTTTATATACATAGTAAAAATATCAAATAACATTAAAACAAATGTTAATCATAAAAGTATTGATATTTCCTATTTCAGTTACTACTATTATTTCTATTATGAACATGTATTTATTTTGTAACCAGAAATACTTTAAGGCTTTACTAGATGGCTTCCAAGAACTAAAAAATTATGACAGAATAAATGTTTGGGAGGTGGGAATAAAAATTTAGAGGCATTCTGATAGCAATTGGCAGGTTGATATAAAAAAAAAGTGACAGAAAAGGCATGCATTGAAATTTGTTACTACATAGGAATAGATGCTCATTCTAAATGGTATACATAAGTAATCAAGAAAAAGTTAAATGTAGTGCTATAATCTCTATGTTGGACAGCACAGAAATTTACTATATATTTTCTAAAAAATTAATTCTAAATAATAAAAAATTAAAAAATAAAATGATTTGGCACACAAAGGAGTAAGGTTGAGTGATTAGAAAAACGTCAGTTAATGAAATGCCTCTTTCTTTGCTGCTGGGTAAATGAGACATTAATACATTTTACGTAAATATGTACTAAACTGCAATACCTACAGTCAGATATTTTGTATGGGTTAGTTTTTTTTGCCAAAATGTTATTGTTAAAGTTTGTGAACTTTAATTTGCTTAAGTGAAAAATAGCAAAGACACATTTTAAATTATTTTATCACACAAACAGGGAAAATGGTGCCTTTGGCCATCATGGAATAGAAGGTTATGATGGCAAAGTAAGTTATCTGGATGTATTCTAAGAGGTCTCGCTGTCCAGAGCATCTCCTTAGTGCAATATTTCCCAAACTATTACTACAAGTTCGTAGAAGAAAGCAGACACATTTTTTTTTTTTTTTAGGAAATCTGGAAATATCTTATTTTTCTTAATTCCAAACTTACATTTTAATCAAATGAGATCTTCACTTTTCAAAAGGTTCTAGTGAATGTACAACTTTCAGATTAAAAAACCTGAACCAAAAATCAGTCTAAAATTAGCTCTATAAATTTTGTTTCATTAAATAACTCATACCAATATTTCCTGACTGATACAATATATATATTTTTTTGCTCCCACAATAAACACCTAACAGAAAACATTGCAATTTCTGTATTAGGCCTTTTAAAGTTTGGCTAAGTTTTGGAAATTAAATCTACCAATATTATCATATAAAAGTGGTTCTATACTCAATTATTCCATCTTATGGAGATATGTATCAGAAACATTAAACCCTCTAGACACTTTCATTTCCCTCGTGGTCAAAGTATCAGTAGATATCTTTAGATATTAATGAAGTAGCTGCAGCATCCATGCAAATGCCGGATAGAAGTATCCTCACTTCATAAACAACACAGACTAAAGCAAAGTTGGCCACAGATTTTTAAACAAAACCCAAACTACACTTCTCTCCAGTTTAAAAGAGCCCAGTAATATTAAGAGCTCCTTTCAGCCTTCCTCCAAATAGGAAAAATTTATGATAAAGTAACAAATGACAATTGTCTCATAGATTTCTTGGTAGGTGGTCATGCCTCTCTCTAGTTTCTCTAATATAATATGATTGTCATCAAAAGTCTGTTTCCATATGGTGAAATGCCAGCTCAAGCCACATTTGTCTTTTTTGAATAGGAGGTATATGCTATACAATGAAAACTTTTACATATAAACTAATTTATCTCCGAAAGAAAATGAAGTTAGCATGTCTTACAACAAGAGCACATAACCATTATCAGTGTCTGTTAGAAGAGAAAAAAAAACCTTGAAAAGTAAAGGGGATTTACAATTTGAAGTTACATGTGTCATCGTAGAGTTACAAAAGGTATGCAGCAAAATATTATTTTTAAAAGAGTCCACTAAAAGATCCTAAAGTTCTAGTAACATTTAAAATCCAAAAGAAATAATCTCATACCTAAGTCAAGAAACAAAAGCACTCTATGTATAGAAGCTTTTAATCTAGCAGTATCTTCTTGGTTTTCTGAAATGTTGAGATGAGTTTTGGCCTCTATTTTCTTCCTAAACATATTTTAAACTCTTAATAATCTTTTCTTTATCCTATCATCATCTATGAGCTATGCTTTCAGTGCTTCGATAAGTATTCCACTTTCCTATCTAGATATGGGCTTTTGAGCGTGAATGATCTATTCTATTGGTAGATTAAGTTCAACATCTCGTTTAGGGGAAATTACATAGCAATCAAGAATTTAACTGAGTGGAAATTCTTTTTAACACAACTTCTATTTTTCAAAATGGCACCTATAATTCTCATAAATAGTTTACACTAAAAAAAATTTTTCTAAAATCTCATTTTCTTTGGACTCAGCAAAGAAATGTTTGTACGTTCTCATATAATGCTTAATTTTCTTCTAATAACTTTTGATATTCTGAAATTTAATTTTTTATAGGAAGAACATCCTGTCACTAAAATAGGGAATTATTTCATATTTATTTTACTAAAATAAAGAAAGAGAACATATATCTGCCTTCCTAAAGCATAGTACCATAGTACCTTCCTAAAGCATAGCACACGTTTCTTGTAGATTAGAGTCATAATGTGTGGTTGTCTACCCAATGAACCAGAATTGAGTTATACAGATAAATAGTAGTAAAATACTCAGTTAACTCATATCTTCCGCAAAAGCCACATGAGAAAATGTTTCATTGAACTGGTTGAATAGGGCTTATCTACATCATTGGAACAGTTTTCTTTGTTTTTTTTGTGTACTATTCTATTGGCCCAAGACTTTATAGATTATTATATTCTCATCCCATTATCCCTTCAAATCCTACCATCAGCTTCTGATATTCATATTTCATCCATCTGGATCTGTATTTCCAATCCTGCAAAATACCCAATATCAGCTCTCTAATATTTTTATTTATAATTAATTAATTAATTAATATACAGAAAGTGAGAGAAGTGAATCCTGAACAGAGGCGATGCTAATGTAACATAATAGTTAAGAGTTTTAACTCGTCAGACTACTTAGTTTTACATTCTACTTACCTGCTATCTGTGGACCCCTGGATGTGATATTAGTACCTACTTTAAAAAGTTAATGTGATAAAAGAAATGATGTATAAAAAAATGCTTGACACTGTGCCTGACAGTCTCTGATAAATGCTGTAATTATAATTAACAAGGCAAAGTTGTCATGTAATAATAAGGATGGATAATTCCAAAATTCTCCCAAGTGGATACTTTGATTTTTTAAATCCTGAAGTTTCATCAAAGGAGATATCTGGCTTGGCCTTCCTATAAATTCTCTTTAATTTAGTTCAACAATGCAATAATTGAGCATTTACTATTTGTACTATGATAGGTGATAATCAAAGGAGAAGGAGAAAGAGAAAAAGATAAGAACTAAAATTTACTAAGTGTTAAATAGGTATCAGATATTATGCTCAGTATTTTAAACATTATCTCTTAGCCAAGTAGATTGAAAAATACCAAGCTGACAAGTGGTAAAGCTAAGAATCGAACTTCAGTTCTTCTGACTATAAGCTGTGTTCTCTAATTAGAAAGGTATTGCCTATTTGCTATAGGCAATTATCCATAAGACTAAATAGAGTGTAGTAAGCACCATGTGAGACTGAAGAAAGCATCAAATTCCTATTTGACAGAATGAGATCAGGCAAAATAGAAGAGATGGCAATGAGTTTATTAAATATAAACAAAAGAACAATAATAATAACATATTCAGTATTAATTAAATGATTACTGTGTGTATAATTCTAATGTTTTATCTGTGTGACTTATAAATAAGGGTGAGAACATGTACTTTGGCAGAAAGATCAGACTCTACCCAGAGTTGAAATAACAGATAGGAGCTTCATAGTCCTATATACCCAATGTTTTGTACACTGGGGAAATGATGGGGATAAAATTAGAAATGCAAAAAGCCAGATTTTGGAGAACTCTCTAGATACCATGCTAAGAAATTTAGACTTTATCCTAGGGAGGGAAAAAAAAAAAATCAGGGTAAGTTTCTAGCAAAGGATTCATATAATCATATCTGAATTTTTAGAAAACTAATTAAGTTAAAGAAGTAAAAGATGGATTGGAATTGGTGGCTCCCAAATAAACAAAAAATTAAAAATTAAAAATCCAGATTACTCAAATAGTTTGAGACATGGAAGAACTTTAAACTGTTAAACTAGGCATATGAATGGATCTAGGAGAAGTGGATATAAGAGGCCCTCTGGAAATAGAATTGACAGCATTTGGTGGATAAATGGTTATAAATAGTAATGACAAGAGAGGTCTTTAAAAATATGCAGGTCATATGGCTGGTAAGTATTTAGAAATGTGTCTGTAGTTCCAGAGAGAGAACAGAGCTAGAAACAATGATAGATAATAGACCATTGATAAACAGAGGAAGAGAGTTCATAATACTTCCATCATATATGTATGATGTCTATTACATGTATAAGTAATGTATGTAAGTGAAATAGAAGTACATGTATTTCTCCTACGTAATAAATGTGTGAGAGTTCAAGCCACTAGAGTAAATGAAGGAAACAAGATCCCTCATTGGGAGAGAATATGAAGCAACAAAAGAAAGCTAAAGATAGAACTTTGGTAGATTGGCTCCACATAAGAATCAGACACAAGAAAAGGAAGTACTAAAGGAGATAAGGGCATTTAAAACAGGTCAAAATGAGGGGAGGAGACACAGCAAGGAAGAAAGTCATGGTATCTCTCTAGGCGAATGACTTCAAGAAAGCAGAAGCATCCGTCAGTGTCAAACACAGCAGAGAGATTAATAATAGGGAGAAGAGGCCATTGATCAGGCTGCGTTATTAGTGTTTTGGAGACAGTGGGGTGGGGATTAATGGTAGGTGAAGTAGTACAAGCAAAAATTTAAAACCTTTATGAAAAAGTTAACAGCGAAGAATATTGGATTAGCTTGAAAAAAAAAAGAGGCTTATAAATTATTTTAAAGATGAGGATAGATCTTTTTTTAACATCTAAGAGGAAAAAAAGTAACAGTGGAATATATTTTTAGATGTCTTATATAAGTACTGACAGACAGAACAAGATTTGGGGGAAAATGTAACTGGCCTTGATCGAAAGCATAGCCAGAGAGAGTCCAGAAAAGAATACAAGTGCTTTTTCACCTGAGGCAAAGAAAGGTGGGGGTAAACAAGGTGGAGACAGAAGTTATTTTGAGTCATAAAAGAAAGAATTTGAGGAACTTTAACATTGTGTATGTGCGTGAGCACACAGGCACGTGGTGTGAGTTTGATCATTTTGCTTTTATTATAGCTTGTAAAGACTGATACGAGGTCATTTGCTAAAGAGAGAGGGAGAATCGGGTTAGAGTAGAGGTTCAAAGGAGGGGATAAAGGTTTGAAATTTCCTCTTCGAGAAATAGAGAAATTAGTTAACTAGAGATAAGTAAGAGAATTGCTGAACAGTCCTAAGACTCAGTTTCAAATGCTGGCATTCCGAATAGCAGAGGTGAATATTTTTCTCCATCAGCATCTTCTAATTTGGGAGGAAGAAAAGGATTTAATTAGTTCTGGGCTGAGCATTGTCTCATGTCTGGGGTGGAAGAGCAAAGGACAAAAGAATTAAGAATGATTTTAAGCCAGTTTTAAAAATAGTTGAGTCAGGAATCTAACTCCCAGTAAGAGGGAAAGTAAATACCATGATGATGATGAAAATGGTGACAAACGCTGTGAAGCTCTTCCTGTGTGTTTGGCACTGTTCTATGTATTTTACATATATTAATCTTTTTAATCTATGTAAGTTCATGTCATACATGCAAAAACTAGGTTTATTTCCTAACCAGATGTACACTCCACGTCGCACTCCCACTTTCAGTGTACTTGATTTGTAAGTGCATTTGTATATAACATATCATTTCTAGGACACATGGGCAATTTGTTTCCACTTTTCTAATTCACATTCTAGATGGCTGTGGTTCAGCACTGAAAAATTTAGCTCATTTTCCAAACATCACATCAATGCATGATTTAGGAAGTAAACAAGAGTTGAAAATAAAATCCTCTAGAATATTCTGTTGTTTTAAAATCTGAAGGATTCAGTAATCCTTTAAATCTGCAATCACTAAAAAGAAAGCCATTGTCACTAAATCACATGTAGCTCGACAAAAAACACATAAAGCAAAATTCTCCAAAGAATAATTGTTGTTAAATGTGACTATGAAATAATAATAGTACATTACCAGGCCATTTACACATGCATGCTATTTTATTTCATATCATTGAAGTCTGTTCTTTTCTTAGAGTTGAGGTTATAGAAAATCCAATCATGGTAATAAAATTGCCAGCAGTAAAAAAGCATTTCTCTAGTATTGAAAAAACATAAATATTCAGCAATATGCATAAACAAAGAGACATATTTAAATTAAATTGGCCTACTAGGCCACATCCAATGTGAAAAACTAAAAACCCTGAAATAATCTGTAAGTTGATTGATTTTAACATAGTATTCATCACAACCACAAACTACATATATAATTTCTATATATCTGATTACATCACTGATATTAATAAATATGGTGCATTTATTTTCAAACTTTTATTGTAATCACAGATAAATTTTACTTAGAACAGTACATTGATGATAATTTATTCAGTTCTGAATATCAGTAATATTTCTGTTATATTGATTTTTTCTCCTTTTTTAAAATAGCACATCTTTTTAATTTAAATTAAAGGAAATATGCCTACTTCTATTATTATTTGAAGATTTTTTTTTCTATAGTAGCTTTTCTTAGTCCATCTCTCTTTCATGCAATTTTTTTTTAACCTTAATTCTATCTGTAGCATCTTTGGTTTATTCTATTTTTGTATTATGAAAATATTTAGAAGCCTCATCTTTAATTTTTTGATAACTAAGTTTTCTGAATAAAATTAAATTTAAACTTTTTCTTGTGATGACATCAGACCTTTAACGAATAATGATATAGAGAATTCCAATGTATTATGTTGATAACTATTAATAGTACTCTAATTTTTGTGGAATTATTCTCTGTTCTTTAAAAATTGAGAAACTAGAATGAGCACAGGAGAGCCAATGATGTTCAGAGTCACAGAACATGTAGAAAACTATGGACTGGAACCAAGAACGTGACACTCAGACTCTTACCTCATGAATCAAACATATAGAGAGCTCTGAACCCCAAGCCTCCTGTGTCCATTCTCCAAACCCTCAATCTCCTTAAGGTAAATTTTTAAATCTATCTAGGAAGGCATTTGTAAGTTGTCAGGAGCTTGAATAGCTGCTGTACAAAAAGCCTTTGCATGTAAACATCTCTGAAACAAGCAGATGATAGATTACACAATAGGCATTTTTTTTTATCTTCCCAGCTTCAAACTTTGCCAGCTTATAAATTTTTAGAGGGGTGCTATAACGCTATTGAATTGATGACAGCCACAGACAAGAATTTAGAGACAGGAGGATTCCTTCAGACAGACATTCCCCAGACAAACTGATAGCACTTAAGAGTTTAAGTGACACCTCTTCTCTAAAATCCCTAGAACAAAAACCAAAAAAAGCCATTGGATCTCATGGCATCAGGTGTGAACTGAAACACAATTCATCCCTTGGATTATGTCATATCACCCTATAAGCCTCTATGTTAACAAATCATACGGAATATGGCTCCACTTATTTTCCCCGGGAAAGTGATTAGGAAATTTTTTCTTCTTCTTTTCATTTACCTTTGATCAAAAACAGCTGGCTGCCAAGAGGAATGTCTCATTAGAAGTTCAGTATAAGTGTCTTTATTTTTATGTCAATTAAAATATAATTTTTTTTCTTTTGACAATAACTTGGACACATATTTAACTGAAATATTTATAAATATTTGTAAATATTTATAAACATAACATAACAAATTTAGAAACATAACAAAACAAATTTAGAGGAAAAGGTATATAATAGTAATAACCAAAGTAGATTTCTAATCTATCACTACACTGACCTGTAAAGAATGAGGATGGGACTGTGTGCAGTGTTGGAAATTACCGAAAACAAGCAACCAGATGGTTTGAGTTTGAGTTCCAGATCTGTCATAAACCATGTTAAAGACTTTGCACTAGCTGCTTTTGCTTTCTGAGCCACAGTTTCTTAATTATCAACATTGACAGGAAAGAGCTAGGTGATTTTTAGCCTCTTTTGGGTCCTATACAGTATGTATAGAAGTAACATATTCTTAAATAATAATATATTAGTATATTAGCTATAGAAGGGTGAGTTGTCATAGCACTCAAATAGCCTGGTGAATGGTCTGACCTTCTGTGAAAGCACCTCTGGACAGATGGGAGTTTTATGTTAAACTGAAGCAGTCTTTTTCCTCATTCTAAAGAGTCACAGGATTTCTGAAACTTCTTTAAAACAATGCTAACCAAACACATTTCGATGAGTTATGTCTATACTGATCAGAAACATATGCATTGGGTTTTCCTAAGGTTTAAAAAATTGAATGGAAAAACATAACAAAACAAATTTTGAAAATTCCCAAAGCTAAAAAATTACACCGTATAAGACTCTGTGGATTCAAGAAGCCACTGAGCTCTTCTCATTTAGAATGTCTCCTTTGCTATCCAGTGTGTTATTTCTTTTTCTCAAAACATGATTAGGGCATTGAGCCTTCAGTCTGTTAGTTAGTTTGTTTTTATATTGGTTGGTGTTTGAGGAAAATCAGACTCAATCTCATGAGTTTAGCATATTCAGAGAGAACCAGCACTCATTTAAGTCAGATGGTCTCCCTAAATTTGTCAGTAGCCTTGAAACTGTGAGCCTTTAACTAAAGAACGATGAGGTCAAAGAGTATAGACAAACAAGATCTATTACCATCAAAAGATGAATGACTCCAAGTTCACTGCTTCTTAAAAGAGAATTAGGATATCATTCTCCCAAAAGAGAATCAAGGATACAATGACAGTGTCTAGAACTTCATCATTCAATACAGTAGCTTCCAGCCATATATGGTTACCTGAATTTAAATTTAAATTAATTTAAATTAAATAAAACTAAAAATCCAATTCGTCAGTTGTAAGAACCACATCTAATGTGCTCAGTAGCTAAATGTGGCAGATGACTGCTATACTGAACCGATGTAATCATTTCCATCATCACAGAAAGCTTTACTGAGCAGTGATGGCCCAGTATGTCTGGCATGTAACAGGTGAATAATAAAAATTAAAGAAAAGAATTATAAATAAATTAATAAAGACATTTTGAGTAGCTAAGAGTAATTGAGTAAAGTCTGTTTTCAAAGAAAATTTTCTTTTTCTGCTTTTTACATGTTCAAGGCTTTACTTCAATTTTCAACTTTTTAAGATATCTTAATATATAAACGATGCCAAAAATATCATTATACTGATCAGTTGATATAATTGAGGTGGTTTCTAACATTAACTATAAACCATCAATTCAGCTACAGATTTTCTCAATTATCATTAATATTACCTTGTACTTGCACAAATTTAATTACATGGATCTACTTAGCATATACAAATTTGCACATTCATTTTAGATTCACAGAAGTCTGAGAACTAAGGATCATCATCCTTGTTTATAGAAAAAGAAACGTGTTGATGGCAACAAATGACTTTTAAGGTTACACAGCTATATTCAAATTTAGAGGAATTAGTGATTATTTACAGTAGCACAACTAATAACAATATGCATCCAGATCTTATGTCCTGTACTTCTGGTTTAAAGTCCAGAGCTCTTGACACTAAACTATGTCACTCCTTGGCAAATCAATCAATCAAAGCGTAAAGTATATACTTAGATGAAGAAATATCTTTACAGTTTCTATATCACATATTAGTTTAAACAAAAACATAAATAACAAAATAAGAGAAAAAAGATGGATGTCTAGATGCTGAATTTATAAAATTTATGCTGAAATGGTCTGAAGTAATGGACTGTAAATTTGACAGTACCCATTGGTCATATTGAACAATGCTGGGGAACATATTCATTTTGTGATGCATGTGAACGACCGCACACTCTCCATCTCCAGGGCTTTTCGCACACATCAACTACAATGTACATCACTTTCTGAAATAGGGCACATCATGGCCCTTCAAATTTAATAAACTAAACCTTAATATTTGGTATCATCTCTTTTGCACATCAAATGGAAGTGAGTCTGTTGAGCTGGGTTGAAGCATTTTGGGAATAGTGGTAAAAATATTCAGGGCTATCACATCATTTAAAAATGTTTTCTTGTTTGTTGTTTGTATTGCAGTGTGATGATGTTGATGAGCATGATAATGATTGAAATCACCTATGGTGATAAAGATGGCCCTCAATGAGCTGTTGAAGTTTATGTAATCTCTTTCCAGGATGCTGGGTGACCTGGTGACTGGCTTCAACCAATAGAATGTGCTAGAAGTGATGCTGTATTCTAATTTTGAGCCTGAGCTTTAGTGAAGGCCTGATAGCTTCTTTTCACATGTTTTTGGAAGACCGCAAGCCACCATGTAATATGTCCAACTAACTTGACAGAGAATCACCAAGTAGAGAAACCATGTGGAAAGACCACAAAGAGGGAGTGAGGCCTTTGAGACTACATGAAGAAATAAAAAGACCTAGCCATTCTATTATCCCAGTCAAACCCAGCTTTCCAATCATTCCTCCCAAGGCCCTGGAGGCCATCTTGGATGTTCTATTTCTGGCCACCATTTGACCACAACCACATGAGGGACCCCAAGTGAGACCAGGAGATTAACCATCTAGCTGAGCCTTAGCCATTCAACAAAAACATGAGAAATAATTAAATGTTACTAATGTAAGCTACTTGTGGTAAAGTGGCTTGCTATGTATCAACAAATAACCAAAACACCTAGTAGTAATTACAAAACTACATATTACTCTTCAAAATCATTTTAATCATAAAATGCTATTTAAGGCTCTCTACTCATTGCCTTCTACTTTTGATAATAAGTTTGTTCATTGTATCTGTCATATTTATCTCATATCTAATTTTTTTCTAACAGACTTTCACTATGTTTAAGCAAATCTGCTTGACCCACTGTTCATAGAGCCTCTTTATTCCATTTTTATATCTTGTATTCATAGAATTTTCACTACCTGTGATATTTCCTTCTTTCTTAGAGGCCAACTTATTTTCATTTTCTTCTTCCTGGAAGCCTTCCTTAACTTTATTTCTATTATTCCTTGGCCCCCGTATACACGTTTTATACTACATGAATGCACTAATATGTATTTATAGTAAACGGTTTATTTAAGATTAAGTAATATTGCATGCCTCAATCTGACTTCGTCTTGGAAGAACAGTAGTCTATTTGTTTTCTACTTCTATACAGTGTTTAGTATATTGCACTGCTCCACATATAGACTGTCTTCCAGGACAGACCAACATTACCACACTCTAGAAATAGCTGACTCTAACACTGATGTTAGTTTACCAGTTTATATAAAGGAATAGTGATTTCCAAGGTAACTGAACACTGGACATATCTTCAGATTATGATATTTTTAATCTATATGCAGTCAACATGGGAAGCCAAGTTGTTTGATGAGGGTAGAGTGTTACTCTTACAATTTGAATGTACAATGGTGTTTATCTAACAGAGTCTCATGTATCCATATGTGGAGGAGGTGATACCATTGCCTAGCTGAACAAGTCAGACCAGACATAGTCTCCTAAATTGTGTTGAAAAACATTCCTCAACCAAATTTTCATTTGTTCAAAGTATTTACTAAGCATCAACCATACGTCTAACATTAAGGATAAATCAATGACCTAAAGAGAAAAAAATCCTCATTCTAGTAGAAATTGCATTCTAGGAAAATTTTCTGCCTCACTGCTAAGCTCCTTAAAATAAATTCTTAAAAAACAAACATATGTCCATGAATATATAGTTATTGTTCTTCTATATTAGAAAAGTTACATGTTGCCTGGAATTTTGAACCTGTAATACCATTGAAATGAACAAATACCTTACTGAGGCTGAGATTGAGAACTTCAGTTTGCTAGATGTGTAAACAGTTAAATTATACCTCCTAATGCATGAATTGTAAAGCATTAAAGCCTTATATTAACATAAGAATCATTATATAACTTTATTTAAAAAATGACTTAGAATTTTTAATCAAATCCAAAGCAAGCATCTAGTGTAGTCACATATTTTAAATGGATGCTTATTTCTTAAAAATGTGCCAGAATATTTAGAAAGTGAAAGGAGATCTTATTTGGTACAATCTAATGTTATCCCACTTCTGTTAATATGAGCTTCATTATTACCTAACAGGAAACAAATATGCTTTGCATTTTACTAACCTAATAAGGTATTCAAGAGGTCATTTATATGTGAGAATTCAAAAATACTTAATTTGTTCTTTTCTGCTTGTGTCCTACTCTCTAAAAGTATAAGTATTTAGCCTTCAGGAATACAGCTTGAATGACCTGAAAACGTCTGTGAACATGAGGTCACTTATATGTGAGAATTCGAAAATACTTAATTTGTTCTTTTCTGCCTGCATCCTACTCTCTAAAACTATAAGTATTTAGCCTTCAGGAATACAGCTCGAATGACCTGAAAACGTCTGTAAACACATTTTCTCTTCTTATCTAGGGTTTCCCTCATTCATTGGGATCAGTGTTTAGATTATTTCCAGAGTGGGGACAGCACCTCATCAATGCCTGCAAAATGTCAAGTGGTCATCTAAGCTTGAATCCACCATTGGAACCTGGAAGGAATGCATTTACTTTTAACAGGCTGCAGTTTTAGCCTGTGAAAAATTAGTATGTCAAGGAATAGCCATTTAAGAAAGGTTAGTGTAAAGTTACTCCACCATTAGACAGACCTATTGGAGAGAAATGACAAACACTTCAAGGAAGCAGCAGAGCATTAATGGAACAAGAAAATTATGACAACAAGGAAAATGGTGGTAAAAATACAAGCTATAGTAGTAACAATGCTAATAATAAAAATAGCGCTTATGGAATTCTAATGTTTAAAATTTGATTATTAGATGTGATTCTTAAAAAAGATTCCTCTCTGTAACTTTATAGTGCTTTGTCCTAATAAGAACCTCACAGTAATATACTTTTTAACATCTCTCATTTTCTATTTTAGAGAAGTACAAGAGACATTGTAGCTGTTTTTATTTTTGTCTCATTTAAATTCTTTCCACTTACCAGTGCAAGCATGTGACACATTTTTTTTTGAGGCAAGTTTTTACTATAAGCCTTAGCTTGTGAAAAAATCAGAGCATTTATGATCAAATTCACTGACCTGATCAAAGAGAAGGTTAAGTGGGCTCAGTAATACAGTAGAAAGAGCATAAAGTTAGGCATTTATTAGCTCTTTCTGATTCGATAGATACTTTACTTCAGTTTCCTCATCTACTAAAATAAGTATAATAATAACACTTCAAAAGGTAGTTATCAGATGGATGACTGTGAAATGCCTGTAATGTTGCCAAATCTTCATAAAGTTTAGTTACATATTTACTATAGAACTATATGAAATAAGTCATACTAGGAAAAGTGAAACTGAAGAAATCCTAGGCATTCAAAATACTTAATATTAATCACCACCATCATGCAGTTCAACGAGGCTTCCTTATAGGACTAAAGGGATCACCATTCCACATGAAGTCTTTTTCATTAAGTGTACTAGCTTCAGAGGGCTGAAAGTAGTTTCACTTAGCAATTCAAAAGCAAAGGACAAGGATTTCCTTAAAGTAACATAAATGTGGTCTTCATCAAGGAGCTCCCTAGGCCCACAGTGTTGGCTTTTGCTCTCTCAAGTGACCCATCCTTTGAACAGAGAATGGAGTATGGCAGTACAGAGATCAATTCTTGTGTGGCAGTTCCTGATGATCAGCTTTGTACAGCCAACAGTGTTGACAAAGAAGTTTTGTGAACTGTAAAGAAACTGTAGACAAGGCTAACACCCACTCTGGTTTGGTTTGAGAGCAGTTCTTTGTAAAATCAAGACTATGGCTTAAATGATTTTCAAAGGGCAGAAAACTGGATGAGTTTTATGTTCCTCTCTTCTCTATTATCTTTCTAGTATATCATCTAAATCCCTGCTGTTGCAGTCCCTTTCTCATCACTTCAGTGAAAAGAAAACAATTCAGAATAGGGGAATTATTTCGAAGAAAGCCTGACCTATGCAAAGTCTAGTAAGACTAGCACGGACTTCTTGTCCTCTGTGTTTTTATTTATGCACGGTTCATAAAGGCGAGCTACTGATTCCCATTTAGCTTGTTATCCACTCTAATCCCATTAAGTTTCTGCTACTGTTGCTTCACTCTGAAATGTTCAGTCTGTGTCCTTAGGATAGTTTTCTTTTCCCAGGTGAATTGTTCTTTTTTTGTCTCTATCAGATCTCCTTCAACTTTGACATTCAAAACGTCAAAGGCATTTTGAAATGCAATGCCCCTTTCCGGGAACTCACTTTCCAGGTGCAGTGAAATGCCTACAAAGTTATTCATAATTGGCAAATAAAATTATCATCAACACATACTGAATAAACATTAAAAAGGGTTATGGCATTGCACAGATTACAGTGGATAATATGAAGACCCAGAATGCATTGTCCCCATTCAAAGTGATCTAAACTGCCTGGGGAAGCCTGACCTGACAACCAGATATAGAAAGTAGTATCTGGAGTTCAGAATAGGGGAGAAATCCGAGAAGGCTGAGGTTGTTAATGGATAGCCTTGAAGAAAGTTTAGGATGTTGAAGATAGTGACCAAGTATAATTTAGTTTCTCATAAGGGAAATTTCAATGACAAGGGCAAAAGAAATAGTTTTAGCAAAGATATAGAGAATTTCTAGAGCCTGTTTAGATCATAATGAGAGGAACTTTACCCAGAGGCTTAGAGAGAGCAAACCTAAGGAGATGAATTGTGCCAAAACTAAGGAGAACATTCCATACTAGGTCAGGCCATCAAAAATATTCAGTAAGGTAGTATGATGTGGTAGCATGGTAGTATAGTATTCAGTATAATCTGAAAAGTTGAGTACAGATAAAGGCATTGCTACTAACTGGCTGTGAATCCTTGGGAAAGTTACTTGCATTTATTTCTTCAGGTGTAAAGTGAGGATCCTCATAGTTTCCACCTACAGAACATTTGTGGGTACACAAGGCAATGTACATAAGGGGATTATTAATACGAGTCTGGGCCAGACACTGTGGTGGCACTAAGGACAGAAGTAAGCAAAACATTGTTGATCTTTGTCATCAGCAGTTTAGGGTAAAGAGTTTGAATTTACTGGGTTGGATGAAAGGCAGCAAAGTTTTTTGTTGTTCATTTTAAACAGAGAAGTATTGTGATGAAAACTAACTTGGAAGTGAATAATCTAATAATATTGTAGTGGAAGATTTATACAGGGTAACAACAGCTAAAGGTAGATACTAGGTATATAGCAGAAATATTCGAATGAGTTTCTAGTTAAAACATAAATGATCAAAACTGTAGATTAAAAGATATGCCTTTTATTTGCTTGTTTGGCTGAGATCTGAAGTGGTAAAATAGAAACATCATAGTTACAAGGGCACATATTCCTTCTGCAAGATTTACTTTAGACCGCAAATCATTATTTATATTTACTAAAGAAGGGAGAATTATTACTGACCCATGCCTTTGTTCTCCCGAGATTTAACGATTGATTAAAACAACGGAGCAGCAAACTACTTCTAACAAGACAAAAACAAAAAAAAACAAAAAAACTCAGGCAACTTAAAATTATCTCTGAGTCATTAATTAAAAAACAAGGATAAGGTAATGGAAAGAACTCTGAGCTGAGGCCCAGTAGATACAGTTTGAGTCCTATTGCTGCCATTATAACCTCGTAAAAACTTAATCTATTTTTCTGGGTCTCAGTTCCTTTAATATGAATTTATGGAACCAGAGGTTCTCAAAAGTCCTCCCAATTCCCAAATTCCAGGACTTTATGACATAGCTCAAAGAGCTGGTCATTCCAAACAACCTACTCTTGTAGAGAACATTGTTATAGTATCTTGAGGATTAGCATAATTTTCAGTTTTTAATTAGGAAAAGATTGCAATTAATAACATTGAAGATTTATATATCATACAGTATTTTTCCAGTGGAAGCCAGCCATTGCTAGAACCTATAGTTTAATTTTTAGGACTATTAAGCCAGTTGACATCAGGTTGTTAGGCTGGAATTGATCATAGTGGGGGAATTTATACCTTGGATATATGAAATAATGCAAAATTGTTTTGTTTTGTTTTATTTTGTTTTATTTGTTTTGTTTTGTTTTTCTGCAGAGCCAGTTGTTAAACATTTGTCAGCACATTAAACACATTAAGTGGGATAAATAAATCAATATTGTTAAACAACAAAGATCTTCTTTTTTTGCAGTTTTTGATTTATGATTGGCTCCAGGCTGAAAATAGTAAGAACTGTTTCAAAGGGTAATTCAGAACAAATTAAGTACAGTTGAAACAAAGTACAGCGAGATGTCATAAATAACAAGAGAAAATTACTCTTTCTGTTCCTCTTTTTCTGTTGTCTCAAAATAATGCTCATTTATATAAACGACAGCTACGAAGAAGATGTGGACCATAATTCTATAACCTAATTAGAGACCATAGTTAAGACTGCTAGCTATAATAGAGACTTGTCCTTAGTGAGATGTCCTAAGAAGTGGATTAGCTTTGCATTAAAGATCATCAGGGATAAACAAGAAAACCTCTCCCTAGAAACATTGCCAGTGGTTTACCATCAACCCACAGAAAGAGCTCACGGCAAGCATTACTCCTAATAAATATCTTGATATTGAATCTAAGGGACTCTAAATTTGGTTTGCAAGATTGCCAACACATGTTACAATGCTTCCTGGGGCCTAGCACCACCACAGGATCATTCTAAAGAGAGCCAACAGTAGTGGGTGAGAGCTTTAAATCTGGATTTAATTTCTCATAAATGAAATAAATATGGCTTTTTAAGGCTTTCCGTGTGCCTATTGACAAAAAAAATAAATACTGCAGATTTACAGGCTAGAGGACGACAGTTCCAAGAGTCTTTGTTTGAGAAAAGTAAAATGTTGGAAGCTAATTCATTACAAAATCCTGCCAGAACACTGTAGATGAATTTAGAATTTGCACTGAAGACAATGACCAAGTATAATAATCCCAGGAAAACTTTATCTCTGGATCCTTTCATTGTTATCACTGCTTTTTATCAAAATGTGTTCTGTACAACAGTAAGAATAAAAGCAAAAATAACTGACGTTGTTACTATTTGGTATCTCATCGGATGTTAGGCAATGCAAGCAGTCTCAGACTGTGACTGTACACCCAGGTTTAAGTGTAATTTAAAAAGTTTTTTTTTAAAAAACACTTAAAAAAGTGATTAGTCTAGAAATCAAAGTATACACCCATTTTCATCAGGAACGTGAATTTTATATTCTCCAATTGCATTCAATTCAGGACTTAGTCGTAATTGCCATTCCTAAGAATAAGGCCCATATAATGAACTATTCATTCCTTTATGGATCTATCAAGCCAACAAGTATTAGAACTATTAATAGCAACATGTTGAAGTGTAGACCATTTAGAAGCCACCAATATTTACCAACTAGTCCTATAAGCATTCTTAGCAAATAAAAAGATTTTTCCACAATAGAAAAAAATGAAAAAGAATTAGTAAAATCTTTCACTTGAAAATTAATGTCAGTGTCACACTCCTAGCCAAAATCTGTTTTTTTCTAATACCTATGTGTGTTGAACCTCTGAACAAACATTTTCAGAAATAAGATGAAAAAAAGGACAAAAAAAATAGTCTTAAAAATATGGAAGACATCAAATTAAGCTTTCCAAGTATAATCTTATTCTCTTCTTGCTGTCGGTTTTATTATTATTAACATTATTAATTATTAATATTATTAAAATAATGCTGTGATATAGTTTTAATAGAAAAATGAGAAAAGATTCTCTCATGCCGGTGTAAGATTACTATAGTAAGATTACTATAAATTACATGAAATCGCCCATAACCCTCATGAAAGATATTATTGGTTGTATGCAGTCGTATTCATTTCTGTTGGAGTAGTTGTATCTATGAGTTGGGCTAAAAATATACACATATATTATAAAGTAAAAATATTCACTTTGAAATTTCCATGCAAATTCAGCAATGAAAAAACAAAACCTGTAAACAATTTATGTCAAATGTAGAGGATTCCTGCTGCTGCTACAAAACTAAAAGTAACCGCACCAAATACATTATAGACATCACACTAACCAAGCCTGACAGTGCTAGGGGCAGGACTCAGACATAATCTTATTATTTGGCTGTAGTTTGGACAGCTTCTAGGCACAACTTAAAAAGCAGAATTCAAAAGATTACTTTCTAAAATGGCATTTTCCCATTCAAGCTTCTGTTTCCAATTTGTATTCTCTCTCACACTCCATTCCTCTCCTCTCTCCCCTCCTTCACTCATCCTCATCTTCCTCCCTTGGTCATCCCCTCACCTTCCCCTCTGGCTTCTTGACCAGCTGTTTGTGACGCGATGAGACACTTCCTGTCTGCCTATTAGGACCTAAATACAAATTGTCTCAACATTAAGCTAACTATGACAGGCTGGGTTAGTGAATGACTCTCTCACGTGTGCAGTTATTGTGTAGGCAAATGTTGGTATGGAGCCAAATTTTTCTTAAATGAATTTACCAAAGGCCATAATCAAAGAACTAGATCTTTGGAAACATTTATACAAAACATGGTGATAGTGGAAACCAGATGCTTTAGTTTCTATTACAACACTTTGTGAGGTGGATTATTATTTTTTTTCCTGGTATGAAGAGCAAGTTTCCACACTTTATCATAGATATGTTGCAGTAAACTGTATCAAAGTTTGTCTCCACTAATCTGTGGCTGTTATTAATATCAATGGAGAAGAGCTATAAATTCCACCTGGACATGGCTTTAGTGGTGTGAACCCCAGATCTTCTCTAATCCCAAGATTAGATACTGAAATTCTGCTTCAATTGTACAATATTATCACATCATATCACTTGGCCCTGTTTCAAACTGGAGCATTTATTGACAATACTTTCCAAGCTGTTGCTAAGTTGTGAGCACTCCACCTTATCTGTTGCTCCTTTTACAGCCTTAACTAGCAAGACTCTCTCAAAAGAAGTGTCCTGCTAATAATACCACCAGATACAACCAGCTTGTTTTCAGCCTCTTTAAATACAAAAGGTCCTTGACAGTCAAAAACATTTATTTACTGTCAGTTACTTTTTAATGTGGAAAGATTAGTCTCCTTTGATTTTTTTTTTTTACCTATGCTAATTTCACATTTCTGTCTCTTTTTTTCTTTGAGTTTCTTATTGACATCTTCAAAATCATGTGAGGACACGAGGAGCTGTCTGTTGCTCTGCATGGCCTTTTTTTTTTTTCTGTAAACGATTATGTATGTGCATCTCTTCAGCATGAATAGTGAATTAAGTACCTTAGTTAACCAAGCAGAAGCCAATGTCCTTACTGTAGTAGAAAATGAAACGAGCAGAAGTAGCTAGACAGTTGATGGGAAAACACACCTTTCAGCTAAAGACATAACTTCCCAAGTTGTCTCAACATACACAATAAATAAATTGGACAACTAGGGAAGACTAAAAATTTTAAATGTATTATATTGATCCACCAATAACACCCCATATCAGAGATTGTAAAATACTTATAGAATAAACTTCTAAAGTATTTGCATTTAATTATTTAATATAGAAGTGTAGCTGTTATGTAAGTCATGGGTCTTTACGAGCACCTTGTCAGTTCTTCGTTTGTTCGTTTTTGATTTGTGGAAGTTATAAGCCCTTTTCCAGATTTCAGATCATTAGTAAAAGACCATTGTCCTCTGCTCCACCTGCCCTTGGCCTTCCTTGTTCATTCTCACCAGCTGTTTAGTCTGTCGTTGCGTGAATCTTGCCATGAAAATCAGCGCCCCCACATCTTGTTAGTGGGCACAGAAAACAACCCTTTTTAATATTATTGAAGAGTGTAGTGGAGCACACGGTGAAGTGTTATCACAGGGCATAGAGCCTTCCACCGTTTTTCTGATTCTTCTCTTTCTCCTTCTACTCTCTCCTCATTTTTGTTCCCTTTTAGAAGCAAAGCAAGTCTTCTCTGTAACTCATGTTTAGTTGACCTTTGCATTCTAATATTTTGGGGCATGAAAACATTCTTGTTGTCCCTGGGACTGTCATCTACCTGTGCAGACAAGTGAATGTCTTTCCTGAAATTAAAACATTTCTCTCCACAAGTAGCAAAGAAAAACGCTAGTTGCAGCTGTTAATGTAGTAGTTCCCAAACATTTCATTTTTATAATAATAAGCAGCAAGAGAAATTATTTCCCTAATAGACTTTAATAAAAATAGTATTTAGTTCACTTTGCCCAGAAAGGGTTTTATGCAACTTGAAAATATTAAAACCTATTTAAATACTATACTATAAGTAAAATTAAATGAGAAAGTGTGAGTAAAGATAATTAAGATAATTAAAATGAATCCAGGAATAAGTTTAATATATAAAATGCCTACTGGAGAAAAACCAACAAATTTAACTCTGAGTTTGTTGATAGCCATTCCAAAGTGGGAAGCTAGTCAATTCCATTATTTAGGTTCCATAAAGTTAAAAAGAAAATATTTCTCAGAAAACCCAACTCTCCGCACTATATCTATCTATCACCTATCTATCTATCTATCTATTTTCTATCTATCTATCTATCTATCTATCTATCTATCTATCTATCTATCTATCTATCTATCTACACACACATATATGTGTGTGTGTGTGTGTGTGTGTGTGTGTGTGTGTGTGTGTGTGTGTGTATAGGCTCCTATGTCTTCATTAAAAATACACTGTAATGACATAATCAAAGTTCTCAAAAATAACCTTAGAATAAATAATACAATGAATGTAAAAGAGTAAGCCAAGGGCATAAAAGCTAAGGGCATAAAAGATTAATAAAACTAATTTTTGAGGGAAATACTCAATACGCTGATTTCTTTGCCATCTCAGTAGCATGTGGAATAGCAAGGAATGTTTGACATTAATTGAATAAAGTTTTCAAAAGTCAAATAAATCACTACCTTTCCTTCAGTTCAGTGGTTAGTGTAACTATTGTATCATCTACTATGGACAAGGCAACACAGTATCAATTTATTCTAAAACAAATGTATTAAAACTATATTCCTCAATTAATTGAGTAATTTGTGAGCTGCATTATCTGATATTTTTAAGAATATAACCTTATACTAGGAATATAAATTGAAAGAAAAAATCAATAAAATGCTAAGTATAAACTGATTGTGTTTCGATAAAATACAACATGAAGATAAAAAGGCATTACTTTTGTTTGTTTTTTAACCTAAATGTGTATGTTTAGAAATGCTTCCTGACTGTGAGCCTTTTGTATGAAGACATTTGCTAATTCTTCTGAGGGACAAAATGAAAGAGGGGAAATAAACATGAGCATGCAGCATTTAAAAATTTCTGAATGAGAGTAATTTAATTATTTAAATATAAATGAATCTGAAACATATTTACTTATTTCCCTTTAGAATGCATGTTTACTGAAAAAATGAGTTTTACAACATATAATTTTTGATGTAATATCCTCCCTCAGTTTTAGCCATGTCTAATGTAATTTCATTAAAGTTATTATTATATTTTTCTATCAGATATATAGGATTAAAAAGTTTAGAAAGGACCAATGTGAAAATTGGATCAAGGATCAGAAGCTTACTTTTTTAATCCTGTCTCTTTGTGTTTTTTTTTCAGCTCACACAATGGAAATATGAAGCAAGTGACTGAAAAAGAACGTATAAAGTATTCTAAAGCTAAATTGTCATGCCTTTACCACACTTCCACTCTCCCAAGACCCCTTCACAACAGCAACAACATAGAACAAAAAGGAATAAACCAAGGCTGTCATTCAGTACTTTGTCACAGTTGTTTAACATTGGTATCAGCTCCTTGTCTCATATTCCCTATGCCATATGGGTTTTAAATATTTTGAATATGAATCCTAGATTGAATTCCTGGTCAGTAGATATGAGTTAAGATATTAACACATGTCTAAAAAAATGAAAAGTACATGGAATTGTGTTGAAGGACAAAACAGACTAGAGGAAATTTCTACCCAGACCTCTTGAATGAGAGGCTTTCAGGAAAGTAGAAGTTATTCTTTCAAGAAGAATGTTGGAGAAGCCCTGGGATTCACTTTGGTAGTGAAAGAAAGAAAGAAAGAA
>NW_011888786.1:18802174-18806330 GCF_000151845.1 Pteropus vampyrus | reverse complement strand
AAGAAAGAAAGAAAGAAAGAAAGAAAGAAAGAAAGAAAGAAAGAAAGAAAGAAAGAAAGAAAGAAAGAAAAGAGAGAGACAGAAAGAGAGAGAGAGAGAGAGAGAGAGAGAGAAAGAAAGGAAAAGAAAGGAAGAAAGAAAAATGAGAAAAAATTAATGAAAGGAAAATGTGTAAGAATTGTGGCTGGACCATCGTGCTTAAATGAAGGTCTATTTAAAAAAAAAAAAAAAAAAGATTTATTAGTTGCCTTCTTTGTACCTGCTCCCACCCATGTAGCTCTTATTAACAAACGAAAACCAGTGGTCTTCTACACTGAAAAATGACAATGAAAACTCTCATCCTTAGTACAAAAATGACCTCATTAACATGACAAATGACAACTTTATTGCTCTCATCACAGGCAATTCTAAGGGTTTTTTGAGCTCTATGCCAGAAATGTGCACAAAGACCAAATACATACTTTTTTTATTATAAATCACAATATTATGGGGAGGACAGAAATATTCTGTTAAAGATAGTCACTCAAGGAACCAAGATAATGTAGATGGTGGAAGTGTCACCACCTTATAGCTATATCATCTGGAGATATGGCCTTCTTAGTCACTACAGCAAGGGAAAAGACTGGAGAATCATAGCCTTATCTCAGAATAACATGTGCCATTTTCTCCTCACAAAACTCCCATTGGCAAAAATTAGTCAGATGCCTTGCCTACAAGGAGGCTGAGAACTGTAAAAGAGCCAATGAAAAATTGTGGACATGACTATCTCTGTCACAGAGCCCAAGTAATGACCTTGCAAATTCATTTTAAGGTGATCTTCACTAGTTCCCTATAATCAGTAGTCTTATATTGTATATCAAGATGCCTCATTTATATTGTAAAATAAGCCCACTGTTTTAAAAATTGTGATAATTATTCCAATTTGGCTTTTCACTTATGAAAAATAATAAAGCATACCCATAACAATGTTATATTTATGAAGAAAAGCTTTCAAATAAAGTGATAGCCTAAAATACTTTATCTCCTCAATTAGAAATATAAATAACTAAAAATTATGGAAATAATTTAATTATTTTGTTAAAAAATAAACTAACATTTTTTACGTAAGCATTTTTTTTCTAATTTGATTCTGTAAACTGCACTTAAACTTTATTTTAATTATTCACAAACAAAATGTGAAATATGAGCTTATTTTTAAATTAATTGCTTGGCAATTTTATTTTACTTACATAATTTACTTAAAGCAAATTTAACTGATTTTTTATTTGTTAAATGAAAACATGATTCATATTATAAATACTATTAAGAATTGAATTAAAATGCTCTATAAAATATTTAATAATACACTGATAAGAGATATTTATTTACTTAAAATCATTTCTTACCATGCACCATGAAGAAAACATTTTTGAAATTCCTACTGAGTTTTAAAGATTATCTATAGTGATAAAAATGGGTTGCTAAGAGAAAAAAAATGTATATATGTATATATATTTAGAAATTGCTGGTACAGAACAAAGATTACTGAGTTTCTACTAGGAAATCTGAGTTCTCAAACTGGCTCAGTGCCAAATTTCTTCCATTGATAAATCGAGTATTCACTGGAAGATTATTGGGACACACACAGAGAGCCTCACATGGCTCTTTCATGAGACAGTGGTTTAGCACAGGGGTCCCTAATCCCCTGAGCCGCTGACTGGTACCTGTCCATGGCCCGTTAGGAACTGAGACACACAGCAGGAAGTGAGCAGCTCAAGGAAAGCTTCATCTATATTTGCAGCCGCTCCCCAGAACTAGCATCACCACCTCAGCTCCACTTCAGATCATCAGGCATTAGATTCTCATAGGAGTACCAGTCCCTGGTACCAAAAAGGTTGGGGACTGCTGGTTTAGCAGGGGAAAGCATTGAGAGCACTTTTCAGATCAAATTATGCTGCAGCAGATCCATAGAGAGAGTTCTACACGTTTTACATGTGTCTTCCTTCTTCAAAATGTTTTTGAATGATTTCCTAGGATTATTCTATTAATTAGGTAAAAAAAAATGACATAAAATCTATAAGAAGAGATAGGATAGGTAAGTAAAATTTCATAAGGAAAAAAGTAACAGAATACAATGAAATAAAAGAGAAGGATTTTACCCAGGATATGACAAGTCACCCAGGATATGACCTTCTGACATGGTATAAAGAGCATTAGAAATGCATTCTTTATATTTTAAAATATTTAATAAAAACATAAAATTAATTAATGTGGAGAATTTGTAGAGACAAAAACAAAAATCTAATGCCAGCATTTGGCTTTTTACTCAATCAAAGTATCAAAGTAGTGACAGAAAACAATGACCTGAGTTCTTATTTTATGGGCAATGCTGAGAATATGGGTACCATAGGAAACTTCATCAGAAGAGTTCGGTTACTCTGAAACCGGGCATATTTTCATATATTTGTTAACCATCAATTTATAACTTCCTTTTTTTGTGCTCATTTTATTATAGAGTTATGAGTTTATTTAATAATTTTCAAATTGTAAATTTTGCAAACTAGGTATTAAAAATTAATACATCAGAGTTATTTTTTCAATGTATAGTATATTTTTTCAGATTTTTTTCCCACAAATTTGAAGATGGACACAAATATTTTCTTCACAATTTCTACAATATCTGTCTCGGTTAAAAAAAATCTTTTAAACCAATAGATAATATAAGTATTCACTTTATTTCCTCTTTTATTTTTATATAAACATTTTATTTTATTCGGAATTTATTTTTTGCATGATAAGAGGTAGATTCTCCATTTTATTTCTTTCATATAGAGAATCAGTTGTGGTGGCACTATTAATTTAATAAACCATTTCCCACATAATTGAAAAAGTGCCTTTATCAGAATACAATTTTCTATATACAATAAAATCTACAACTGAACTCTTCTTTATTCCACTGATCTATTTATTTGTTTCATGCCAGTACTATACTGGTGTGATTGTAGTATCTCTATATTTCAATATCTTTAAAATAAGTGGCCTATCAGTTTTTAAATAACTTTTAGCTGATTTCATATATCTCATCTTCTCTAAACAATATTAATTAGCCAATTCAACAAAATAATCATTGGTATCTTAATTCAATTGCATGTAATGTATATGTTAAGTATGGAAATAATAATTATTTATGATATTATCTTCCATCCAATAACATAGTCTGTTTTTTTACTTGTTCAGTTTTTATGTTATTACTTTAAAATATATTGTCTTTATTCATAGTTTTCTGGTTAATTTTAAAAGACTTAAGATTTTTATCAGTAATACGCATGGCATTTTTATAATTTCATTTTAGTTAATTATTGATAGTATAGAGAAAATCTATTGTACTGTATGTGTTTATTTTTATTTATGAAATCATTTAATAATTTTCAGAGATTTTTGCCATTTGAATTTTTCTAAATATTTGGTAATCAAGCTATATGTAACTATATACAGATGTATAAATAACTTAATCTCTTTATAAAAGTTAATTACTTATTTTTATTTTTTTGGCATAAATTGAAGAATTTCACTCCCCAAATACTTAAGTGACTTGAAGAAATACAGAATAATAAAAGAGACTAAAAAGATTTTCAGTAGCAATGAATCAAAGAAAACGAAATATTTTGAAAATTCATGAAGTGAGAAAATAGAAGATTCTAGACTACAGCAGAAATATAAAACACAGATCAATTTTAAATCCTCGAAAGCCTTGATGAGCTAATGAATCTCGAGATATTTTATTGATACTCTTAAATGTAAACTCTAAAACATGAGTGATTTTTCCTTACATTTTCTTCTTTTGACTGATAGGAAGCAGAAAAGTTTGTTTAAAAATAAATAATGGTGTTGACTCTTCTTCCCATATGAGCTGTATTTTATCCCCATGGGCTATAGTCTTGGGCCTCATAATATCTTTTGAAATTAAGTATATACCTCCAGAGGCTTCAGTCAGGAAGGGCCAGCTCTACTGTTTGCTCCTCAGTTTCCCTCCAGCTGTTACCTCCTTTAGTTCCCCACATTTTCTGCTTCTTCTCAGTAAAACGCAAAGATCAAATCATTCAAAGATAAGGAACCCAATCTAGAGGAAAATATAATTCAGTGAACAGAAGATTATTCTTCACAACTTTTTACTGCT
>NW_011888786.1:18794434-18800844 GCF_000151845.1 Pteropus vampyrus | reverse complement strand
AGATGATCATCATAAATGCAGAATGAGCAAGACCAAGATCCTAAAGAAACTAAACAGAAAATAATAAACACAAAAGATCAAGATGAACAAGGTGAAGTAGAATACCCAACGAATGGACCAAAAGATGTGTTTGATATTGTTTATATGAATCTGAAACAAAGAAAAAAATTAATTTGCAGACTACATTTTTGAGGCAAAATGTTCAGTCCTAGTTTAGCTATAAAAGTTTGGGGATTAAGAAAAAATTGCTCAAGTATCCAGATAGAGAAAACAATTAACATACATGGGTGGAAAAATCGAGCAGTACTCATATTTCTCCACAGAAATATGCAGTACTAGAAATCAGTTGCACAATGTGAACCAGTGTGATGCAAGAACATAATTTCTAGCCAGGAAGTTCTTCAAGTAAAAAAGCAACAGGCATATTTTTAAACATGAAAAATTTAGGAATTGCAGCAGCCGTAAGTCATTATAGAGAAAAGAAAAAAGTTTCAATGGCAAAACCCAATCATTTAAGAGATAAAGTCCAAGAGTGGTCATCCCTGAATTTATCTATTGAAATTTAGAATTTAAAAAGAAAAAAGATATTAATTTTAATTCAAGGTCTTTTTTTAATGCTGCATTTGAATTGCCTTAGATTCTTTTATTTTTCTATCGTTGCTGTTGAAATTGTCACCTGTGTATTTTCTGACACTGAATGTTACCATAGAAATCAAAGGTCTTTCTGATATTCCTCTAGTGGTTCTGCTTATCCTTTCTTTATTTGGATGCTCAACACCCTTAAGTGTTCTTCTAAGTGAATTGCCTCTTTTGTTTGGAAACATGCAGCAAAGTTATAATGGCTGCACAGTGTGGTTAGGCAGAGAGCAGGCCTGACTTGCCTTTCCTTAGCTATTATATATTGCATGGATGGGATGTAGAAGTTTCTACATGCTCCTTGCTGCATGTAGATTGACCCTATACAGCTTTCACTGAGCTGTCTGTACCAGGGAAGTTAAGAAGTTGGTATAGTACTTTGAGACACAGCAAAGCCACTTCTAATGAGAAGTACTGCTCTCTCTGCTCTTGTCAGCCAGCAGTCTGATGACTTACATGGCTCAGTTCTATGCTAAAACACCGAGAAGCAACCTATCTTTGTGAACTCTAATTAGTGCTCTCTTAGTCCTTGGTAAGAAAAAAATCTCAGCCACTTAGGATACTATTCTTTGCTTTTCCTTTACAGGCATAGGGTCCCATAGGTCATGCAAAGCCATGTGCATACTCTCACCTCCCAGATTCTGACATAACACAAAGTTTTATACTCATTCTCTAGCCCCAGTCCACTTTCTGTCCTACTCCAGAAGGGTAATTAAACTGTAATGACAGGAGAAAATTCCAGAGATGTCTATTCAGCCTGTGTGGCAGTCATAAAAGTGTACCATTTAGATGCGTATGTCCTACTGTGTGGACAGCCTCTGCTGCTGGATCTGCCTCCAGATCCATTTCCATGATAGCTTGGAGGCCACACTTCGCACAGCCTCTTCTTTGCCAGTGACTGATGATGGTTAGGGTACCAAAGCAGGCCTGTTTATGTGAAACTCAGGCCTCTTCCAGTGGGTATCTCTGGCTCAAGGTCTCCTAATTTGCCTGGACAATTTGAGACCCTTCCTACTGAAGGTTCTTCTCTTCCCTTTGTCCTATCACAGATATCAGATCAATATCTCTTTAGGGGGTAGTGGGAAGGACAAAAGTAAAAGAAAAACTGGTTACTTATCAAACTACAACAACAAGGCTTACCCAAAAGATTATTTTCTACTAAGCTAGTCTTAAAACAGGAAGACAGTATACCTGGCATGGTTCATTTTTTTTCCTCACTATTCATTCTGTAGCTGTGACTATTTTATGACAGTATAGGCAAAATTTATGAACCTTTGTTTGTCTGTGGCTAAATGTGAAATAAAAATAGATAATACCTAATATAAATGAGATAAAATATTAAGTTTCTCATATATTAATTTATCTAAATTTTATAAAATTTTGAGATATTAAAATTATTTTCCTCATTTTCCATATGAAGAAAATGTGGCATAGAATGAAGTAACTTTAGAAGCCACACAGCTAGAGGCAGCAGAGTTGAGTTTTAAACCCAGGCATTCTTTATTTTCAGATGGTAAGTTTTGCCGTTATACCTATGGCCTCTTCATATATTTTATGAACTGAAGAGATTTAAAAATCTCTCTATTGATATGCAATTTATGTGAAAGCTACTGTCCCTGGTATGTAAGACTCAACAAGCTGTCCTGACCTCCAACTTCTGCTTAGTTTCTTATTACTCTATTTCATGAATTTTAATTGTAGTCAAGAAAAATTGGATTGTTCTGTTTCCCATACCTAAATCACTCTTTTCATATATTCATGATATCATCTGTGTTCTGTCTTTACCCTACAAGTACCATAACCCCCAACACATGTATATGTATTTTATTAATCAAAAATTATTTATTGAGCAACTTTTATATGCTCAACACTTTGATAGACACTAGGCATACAGTAGAAAAAAGGACAGGCACATTATTCATCCTCAATAGAAAGTATATTTTGGTGTCAAAGACCAGGTGAGTTAAATAAGATAAGTACAGATTTCAGGCAATGCTATAAATGTAAATATAGAGGAGGGTAAGAGGGAGGGAGCAACTGGGGAAGAGACTTCTCTAGTAAGATGATGTTTGGCTGAAATCTGAAGGATAAGAAGAGATTATCTGTGCAAATAGCCCAAACAAAGGCATTCTAAGAGGGAAGTCTTAAGCAGAAGAATGGCTGTTTGAGGTCTGGAAGTGAGATGATGTTAGTTGGATGGGGCGGTAGCAGTGATGAGAACTGGTGGTCCAGAATTATTAGACGGGTGATGCTGGAGCAAGCGGGGGAGCGGGGGGAGGAAGAATGATAAAAATGATACCTCCTAAGTTTGGGACTTGAACAGCTAGGAAGATGCTGGTACCATTTATCCTGAAGTGAAAAACTGGTATATAGGAGAAAATTCCAAGGCTTCCACTTTAGAGATAAATTAGAAATTCCTAATTAACATCCACTGGAAGATACCAAGAAGGTAACATATGGAAGTCTGGAGCTCCGGGTCTGGCCCATGAAGTGTTTCTGAGTCTCTCCACCATCAACCAGATGTGATCTTGGAATTCTCTGAGTTCCCACCAACTTTGTGCCTTTCTTTTGCCATTTATCACATAAAAGCTTTTGAAAAATATTCTGGCACACATGGGAGTTTCTGTTTGAGTCACGCTAAAATATGCAGACAAATAAAATACACTAAAGCTGTTCCTGCTTAAATCTCACAAATCATCCTATAAGTGTGTAGGAGATGGGAGTTGTCCTTAACCAGTTAGTTAACTGTCACATCCCTCAACTAGATAAAGCTCATTATTGTTCATATTTATATTTCCTGTAGCTCCAAAGACAATGATTTATACAGAAATTCTGTTTAATAATGCTATTATTGATATATATTAATATCTGTAAAAGAAAAGCTTTTTGTAAAATAGTGTTCCTATTTTCCTTATGGATTCCTTATCTTTAGATAATCATCAGCCATTAATGTTACTCAGGAGAAAAAAATGATTAACAAGTTCTAAAGATATAATACTGTATTATAGGAAGAAAAAATAAATACCACTGCTGCTAAGGAATCAACAGACACAAAACTCTTTTGTAAAATTATCTGATAATAGGTAAGCATCTGTAAAGAGCATCAAGAGCAAGAAGCAAATGTTAGAAAATTTTGCACATTCGTAAATAGGTTTAAAGCAATATATGATAGAACTCTCTTGACATTTTTAAAACATCTTTGTTATTTTTACAGACATACCTTAGGAAATTTTTCATATATTAAATCTATATATTTCACCTCAGCTGAATAGTAACATGCACTGAAATATTTTATCATCCCATACATAATTACACAAATAAAACCATTCTTTCCTGCTTTTTTTTCCTTTTGTATTTTTTCCTTCCTTTCTTCCTACTTTCCGTCCTTCCTTCTTTCCTTCCTTCCTATTTCTTTGCTTTTCACTTTTTTTTTTTTAAGTGAAAGATATTTCAAAGTCATTCAAGTGGTTGTACTGCTTTTAGGATTAATTATATAATACAGTGCTGAGATTACAAATTGATTTTAAAGACTCTGCCCAAGTGTCTCTCTGTATTTTATGTCATCAACCAAGCTCTAGGCTGAGAGATTGGAAAGATGATAAAAGTAACCTCCTAACCCTTTAAATTTATTTCTTTTAAAAATTGCTAGTGTTTGATGTCACATGATGTTATATAACATGACTCCCAAGGAAGATTTATAGTTTTGACACACTACTAAAGAGGGCTGCTGAATCCCAATGCAGCACTGCTGTTTTTACATCAGCAACCACCAAACATATTTATTATCAATACCTATGGTGCGCCAAACAGCTTGTACTTGTTCTCCTTGAAATATTTTGAACAGTTTTTCTGGAACTATTAACACTAATAATAATTTTCAGCATGAATTGATAAAATACAACCAGATTTGTGGTTGTTATGACCTCTCCAGCAGGAGTGCCTTTCTTTTCTGAATGCATGCCCCCCTCTTCCAGTTTAATCTCTTAAAACAGAGCTGAAACTTCAACATCTGCCAGTACTATTTCTCCAGCAGCTGTGAGCACTAATATATGAGATGCTCTCCTTTGCATATAGTAATTATATCTCCCTGCTGTGTTCTCAGCCCCTGTTACACGGTGCCCAGCGGGAATTTTGCTCACACAGTTGCTTACATTTACTATTTTTGGAGAAGTGAAAGAGAAGCCAGCATTTGGTTATTACCTAGTTATTGACAATAATAACAATGATGCCTAAAACCTATTACCATGTAAAAATTTAAAAATTACACATATAAAATAATTTACATGTATTATTTTATTCTCTCAACCACCCTGTGAATTAAGCATTATTATATGTATTTTTGAAGGGAGAAAGTTACCAGCCTCGAGTCAAACTGAGAAAGTGGTAAAGCCAAGATTCACACCTGGGCCTTTTGATTAGACATATTTTTACCATACAGCACTGTAAGTTCGGTCCATGCTAACATTACATCTGTTAGGTATAAGCAATTATAGTTCAGTTTATAACATTGACAAAGAGAATCAGAAAGTGTGTAGGTAAAATTTAAAATTTAGCAGTTTGAAGGATTTACATAATTAATGCCATTTCAGTTGCCTCTACAGAAGTACTAAAATGTCTCTGTAAGTTTGCAAAAAAAAAAAAAAAAAAAAAGCCTTGAAGTGGAATTTAAGAGAACTAGAAGTTTTGTTTTAAGGAATCACAAAAGTTTTATGAAATTATTTCTATTGTTTTAAACTCAAAACCTGTTTTATTATTGAAACTACAAGCAGCAGAAAACTATTTTGAGAATTTACATTTTGAAGAAAATAATATGTTAATGTAAGTACAAATATAGCATAGCTTATTTGAGAAAATTAATCTGATAGGCAGGGCCAGAGCTTCCAGAGATAACAAGAAAGTTTTCATTTATGGAAGAGGACTGATTTTCTCTCCAAACATATCATACCACTTGCCTGATACAATTAGTGCTCAATATGTTGTATTCACTCTTACTTACTTGTAATGGCATCCCTCGAAAAGTCTCAGGGTTATACAAAGAACAAACATCTTATTGAGAAAAGACATGCAATAAGCAGAATTAGTTATTATTTCAAGAGATGTAAAGCATTTTCTCATTCAGTTCTTTATTCTTAACTTATCTTTTTCACTTCACGTATTATATATATATTTTTATTGTATCTCACAGAGGAAGTAAAATTGTGATGTTAAAACAACAAAAGCTACATAAACTCTGTGCTATTAAAGGTACATAATATTAAAGATAAGAGGGAGTTAATTTATAAAAATACATTCTTATTTCGATTAGTACTTTTTTCCATGAATAGTGCTGTGAGCAATGAAGGAAAACAAAGGATCGAGTAGCTGAATCTGCTTCAGTAAAATCTTTGATAATAACTAAACATCAGCCCAGCGTGACTAAGCAAACTGACAGAGTTGTGGGTTTGTAAACAGAAGATAAAACTTAAAAATATGTCTTGTAGTTGGAATCTTATTCAGGAAGAATAAATGCAGCATGAAAATTTCAAAGATAAGATGCAAGAAACAATCTCTTTTTCCTGTAAGAGATGAATTCAGCAATTTCAGGAATGTGCTAAAATTAAAGTGTTAAAATATTCAAGTGGCCAAAGCTGAGACTTGGTCAGTCAAATATGTTATAAGTTTGGCTTTTCCTGATGAAGGAATAATGTTTTTGTATATATTACACACACACACACACACGTATGTATCTATGATATATACATATTTGTATGTATTTTTATATACCTATTTATATG
>NW_011888786.1:18769103-18794023 GCF_000151845.1 Pteropus vampyrus | reverse complement strand
ATTTGGTTTCACATGAGCATTAGACTAACCATTGTAAACTGTGATTTCATTTATAGTCATATCACAGAATAAGATTACTTTAGTTTACTGTGAGATTAAAGCCTTCCCATAAATGTGTATTTTATAGCTATTGTTAGGTATAAGCAATTATAGCTTAAAACTGGAAGCAAACACACAGAAATCATCCAGTTGATTCAGGCTAGAAACTCTTAAGCAAGTCACTCTTCATTTGCCCGAGTCAAGATAAGCAGTGTTAACACACTCATTATTCATCAATAAAACAAGAAGAATGAAAAGAATGATAGGGCACTGAATGTGATAAATGACAAATAAAATGTTTGGGGAAAGTGAATGTAGCGGTCATGTGAAGATTAAAATACAGCACATCCTCGGGTCACTCCGTTAAAAGACTAAGTACATTCATCAGGGAATTCTATATCATTGGGCAAACATGTTAATTATAGACCTAAGGGAATCTTGACAAAGGTAATATAAACACCCAGCCCTTATCATAAATCATCACCAAGTATTATAAACTATTCCCAAGTAAACCACGTTTTATTTTTCAACATAAAAAAATGTGCAAAATTTGGGGTCATGGTACCAGCCTGATGTGGAGAATATTTAAGCTAGTGGTACTCTTCTTGTCAAGCGCAGCTTGCAATAAATATTGAAATTAAAACGTTTAATCAAGAAAATTATTTTTATTCATAGGCTACACTAAGAAAAGTAATACAGTTGGTATCTCCAATAAACACAGAGATAAGACGTTAGATCAAGAATGCTATGTGAATTCTTTTGGAATATAGCTAACAAAATATATGACGTTGTTTTAGATGAAGGAAAATGTGAAAACAATGGGGGCTTATGTGGACTTGCAACATGTAACACATTACACTTAGTGAACTCTAATATAAAACTTTGATGGTTTCAATATTACAGACTCACCAATAGAAATTTGTACCACAGTCAGGCCCTCCATCAACATTTTTGCTTTTTCCCTGCAAAATTATCCAATATTAGAAGAACTGAGAAGAGAATACAAGAAAAACAAATAATAAGGTGAGCAGAAGGAAGTTACTAAACGTTAAGTAAGGTAAAGTAGCATGGCGTGGCCATTAACTATTAGAAAGTATTAGCAAACAACAAATCATTCCAATATGTAGCAAACTGTGGCTGTCATATAGATCAAGATAAAATAAAATTGAACAGAACACATAAATAAGACCCATAAAGAATGGCCAACCAGTTGACAAATTACAGATGAAATTTGGATTTAAAAATAACCTCACTCATAGTCTGATTTTACACTTTTATCTACCAATGAAAAGTGAAGTATTTCAACTTTAGATACAAAATTGACATCTTTAAAACAGTAGCACTGCATAGAGGCAGGTCTGTTGCAAAGCTATTGAAACTTCAGCATCCCTCACTTTCCCAGCCCCTTCTAAGACCCCGAAAGTTGTGTTGGTTTGTAAAATGTTCTAAAGTTAAATATTATAACTGATTCTTTTAAAAGAAATCTGTCTTCTACTCCAACTTCCTCTCCATTTCCATGCCCTCATTTCAAATAGATGACAATAGAGTAGCCAAGGATATTTTTGAGAATCATTTAAGGGGAAATTATTTAGAGAAACATTTATTTTAGACATACTGGAGTATAATTTCAAATTTTGCAGTAATTTTTGTGTATAATTAAGTTATTATTAACCATAGACTATCTCACAGAAATCATCCTACCAACCACTGACAGAGCCAGAGTTGATACTATGATATGAACATGTGTTTGAAGGCCTAAGACTGGAAGGACGCCACTAGGAGAGCGAGGAAAGAGAAAGAGAGAGAGAGAGAGAGAGAGAGAGAGAGAGAGAGAGAAGGAAGAAAGAAAGGAAGGAGGGAGGGAGGGGAGATGAGAGGAAAGAAGAGAAGGGAATGAAAAAAAAAGGAAGAAATAGAGCCATAAAGTATCCTTTGGATAGTTTTCCAATGACCAAAATTATAAAGTTATAAGTGAAGGATTTTCTTTTCATCAATACCTAGACAAAATATATGTTCTTCCTCATCAGGAAAAGAATACACTCAATCATGCAACATATCAATACTTGTACCAAATACTTTATTTCTGTATGGAAATTACATTAGAATTGTATCAGAAATCCTTTGTTTGTAGAGCAGAAGCCCAGCGGTACTGATTAGACTAATATGTTTGTGAGTGAAATCGCCTACTTTCTACATACTGGATCACGTCTAACTGTATATGACTGATTAGTGAACTGATGAAGTATGAAAGTTCCACATAAAAAAGCATACAAAACTGCTGCAGATGTAGCAAGCTAATGTGAAGAAACAAGTGTTTAGTGACAAAGTTTCTCACATATTCATTGATCGAGAAATGCATGTAGTACCAATGTTGGTTATATTATTATATAGCTGGAGATTCTTGATTTGGACACAAATGAAAGGTAACATTTTTAGTTATCTTTAAACTTATCTGTGAAAACAACTTAGAAAATTTTGCTTAAAGATTAGTAGATATGAAACAAAATGATAAAATTAGGAAAAAATTTATTCTAACGTGGAGAAGTAAATTATGACAGAAATTAGACTGTGCTAAAAGCAATAATCATTAAAAAGAAAGGCAAATTTTGAAAAGAAGTAATGAATAATCTTTTAGATTATTTGAAAATCCAATTAGAGAAGAAGAGTAAACCTTATACATACTGGCAAAGTCTTAAAACTATTGTTGATTTAAACAAAACATTAATTGAACAAAATAACGCAAAACTCACAAAAACCTTTGCAACAAGGACATAGTAGAGAAAAAATTAGTTAATGCATTAAGTAACCTCGAAATGTCATGAAATCTTATGACATAAAAGAAAGTTGTCATAAAAGAAAGTTGCCAAATTAGAGAATAAGCTTAAAAATTTACATGACATTACTAAAATATGACTTGAAGCAGAAAGTTTCAGCAATAAAAATATTTATTAACTATTTCAGAAGATAGATTGAATTATGGTTCTATGTAAAGAAATTACTAAATCGCTGTCATATGTAGAGGCAAAGAGTATGCAAAGTAATTCCAACAACAATAACAAAAAAGTCAAGATAAAGAGTGTTATAAGGATATGTCAGGATATTAATAAAAGTACTACATTTTTATGAGGATTTTGAAATGTCATATTTCTTTGTTTTTTAAAATTTTTATGTTTTTCCGTATTCTTGTTATGTTTTTCCATATTCTAAATAATTACTCACTTCTAAATCTAATTTTGGATTTTAATGCTTTACTATTTTCTATAATGAGGGCTCTTCCTTGCATAATTTAGGTTTCACACATAATAAAATCTAATTTCATACCCAGAGACCCCTGGATTTGACATTATAAGAGCTGAGTTCTATTCTCAATTCAGCAGTTTTCAGAAGAGGTGATATTAAGTGATTACTCAGAATAATAAGAATACCTCTGTCCAGATTGTTGTAAAAATTAAATAAAATACACATATTGTAGTATATTATAATGTGTAAAGCTCTATAATGTAAAAACATGACTTTTACTATTGTGCAATGAATTCCCTTTTATAATGATGGTTGTTCTTGTTTGCACAGGACATGAAACTACATTTATATGAAGAAACAATATAAATGGCCTAGACCACATATGGAAGACTTTCCCAAAAGTGGCAATTTTTAAATGTGGCCATGGACTACTATAGGAAGTTATCAGGTTATCATATAATCTCTTGCAATTAAATCTCTTTGAAGACTCAAAATAAATAGTTTAAATTGTTCTTAATCTAAATGAGTCTGATATTTTACTAAAAACAACGACGGGTTATTTTAAGGGCATTCATGTATTTTTTTCTTAGTATAAAAATAATGCAAGGCAGCTTTAAGAAATTGTGAAAAATAAAAGACAAAATCACTATTATTTTTAAGCTGATGATTTTAACTTATCTAATGAGAAGATACCTGCACATTAATACTCTTGAGTATAAGTTAAAAACCAACTCATGATCTCACCATGCAAACTACCAGTCCTACACATGTCCTCATTATAGGCAATACCCTCTCTGATATCTGTATCTCAATTTCTCATGTGTCACCCATTTCATGTCTTGTATTTTTCAACTTTATTTCTTTATTCTAATCTCTTCATCTTCTTTTCATCATCAACATATTTTAGTTTTTGCCTGAGGTCTTTTGTTATAAAATTCTCATCTTGCATGTATTTCCTAAGGTGTTGGAGATTTGATAGCCTCCACTAAAATGTGATAATTTAATTTCATATTTATAACTTTTGTCATATAACTTGGTAATTGTTTTATATCATCTTATGTATGCATATTCATTTTCCAACTAGACCGTTAATTTATTTCAGATAAAGAATATATAAAATAGTATTAGATTTAACTACAATTAATACTAAAATCTAAATTCACAATGGCCATTATTATTTCTCACATATATGAATTCTGGAGTTGAGGAGACTGGTAAAGACACTGACCCACTAAGTCCTCAAGTACCTAACTCCTAAAGCTGTTGTATTATCCAACTCCAAGAAGCATGTTCATAGAGGCTACAATGCAGATGGGGGCCCAGTAGAGTAGGGCAACAAATGCAGGCCTCGTGGTGTCTCAAGTTGATGCTCTAACACTCTTGGGGGCAGTCTGATGCTTATGGTCCAAGGTGACTACACCCATACTTCTGGTAGCAGAATGGGAGGAGGAGGGGAGAAGAAGAAAAAGGAAACAATGGTTATGTTCATCTTTCAAAACGTTTCCTAGAAACTGCCACAGAACATGTCTGCTTGCAGCCCATTGGCTTGAGCATATAATCTTCACCACCCCACATCCATCTGGAAGAAGAGCGAGGAACTGCATCCTGTGTTCTGGCAAACCCTGGGTCACTCCAGGGAGAAAGAAATGGAAGCAAATGAAGAAATAAAAATGAATTGAAGTTGCCATTATGAGGAAGAAAACAAAAGAAATGAGATTTTAAAACTGGAAAAGTTTTGTCCATTTTACTTAGACTATACAGCAATATAAAGGCTTGTAGGAAATTAAAAACTTTTATGTGAAATATACAAGCACATGGTAAACAGAAATATATATTTGTACATCACTTGATAAGAAAAAATTTAAAGACTTTCCTAATTTTTTGGTTTGTAAAGATGCATTTGCAATGTAGATTATGGTGACTTTGAAGGAGAATGCACATTTTTTAAAAGTTTCCAATATCAGTTATATTTTATTGTAGCTTAAGTGCTCAATATATGCCAAGTACTATTTGCAAACCAAAGACTTCTGAAAGTATCATGAATAAACATGTATATTTCTATGGTATGTCAACTGTGCTAATTTTTCTTGGAAGGTGCTGGCGGGAAGAGAAGACAGGCAATAAAGAGTGAAAGGATGAGACTATGAATAATTTTTATTGAAAAGAGATGATTCCAGAAAGTGCCGCAGTGTCTCAGACTTTTTATCTTGTGCAAACCCTATCTTCATCTTCTTTACTAGAACTTGCATAAACACTATGATGACATACCCAAGAAGACATAAAACAAGATGTGTCCAGAGATGTTCTGAAGTTAACCTTGAACTAGAGGATAAAATGATCTACAAAAGTTTAAACACTTCAGAGAAAAAAGGAGGAAAAAATATGAATATATATTTTTTTACTTTGAGAGATAAAGCATTCTTTCCTTTCCCCTCTGCTTCTCTCTTCAATTCTCTAAGAAAGAGGTTAAATCTAAGACTAGAGCTGGAAAAGAATTTCAGTGACCCTTTACCAGCAAGTGGTCCCATGTGCACCTATGAGTCACCTTTACTGGGGTTGCAGACACAAGTGGGACATGTTCACTGCAACTTAGAACAGATGGAACCAGTACAAGTAAAAAGTAATTTCTTATATGACATCAATGAATTTAAACCTGTCTGATGTTGTCTGAGGGTAATTTGGAATAGAAACAGATAGTTCAAAACCACAGTATTTGAGCTTTAGCATGATCTTGTCTGGTAATGATTTAAATTTGATAACAGGCCAGAGTTCCAATTTTTTATCCTCTCTTTCCTCAAATTTATATAGAGAGCTATAAATTTATCATGCACTAAAATCATTTTTATATTGGTGTTCTACCACTTTATAGATAGATCATATTTTCAAGAGAAAGAAAACTAATTTTTTGTTCATATTTTCCATTTGTAGGACCCATAACAAATATATAACTTTCTGATGGTTAACTTTCTACAAGCTTGTTTCAGTTAGCAGAAGGAAATGTGACTCTATCTGTGGCTCACGAAAGCCCCATGCATGGCACAACACAATTTTCAGAACAGATAGATTAAAAGAGTTCATTCTCAATATGAAAAGCTATATTTTATTCCTTGGTAAATAAATAAAGACCATTCACATTTGGATTTGACCAGAAACAAATGCGAAGCTAATATACAATGATAGCTTTAGCATCCTTCTAAGTAAACAAAACTTGAGCCAGCTATTGGCATTGGTGTTTGATGAGTAATAAAGGGTGGAGGGGCCTGATTCCTACTATTAGCCATCAGGAGCCTGTGACAATTCATTAACTGTACTACAGTAGTATGCATAGTTCTGGTAAAATAGTTAATATGACATTCACATTGATAGAATTAGAGGATGACAGACTTTTATTCTGAATGCCATCATATTATGTGAAAAAAGAAAGTGTTGGTGGACTACGAGTCTTTCCAACTTTATTATGAAAAATTCTACTTTTGCAGTCCTTTCCTCAATTTTTCACATAACAAGTTTTCAAATATCCCCAACATCTTCTTCATTTCTGAGTAAATGGCAGTCTACATCCCCCTTATGGTGTAATGCCCTGGATTGAGTAGTATGAGTTGAGCATGATCTGACCATTGCAGACTAGTGAATCTAATACCAGCCTTTATCTATATTTTATTTGTTTATCAATGAAAATATCATTATAAGTATTTGTAGGACACTAACAGCAATAATAACAACAATAAAAATAAACAGAAAGGAGAAAAACACACAATTATGGGGACTCACCAGACCATGAGCTCCATCCCAAATAGAATGACGTCTCTTCCACTACTTACCCAGAATCTACGTTCTGCCTGGGAGATAGTCAGTTCTCAATAATGTTTGCTCATTGAATTGTATTATAGGATCATGGATTTAAACCCAACTCATTATCAGAACTTTCCAGATAAAATCATAATTAAATCAGATTTAGCAGTGATCTGTGAAGAAACAGGCATTCCAAGGCAGTGGCAAGATGAAATCTGAGAAATTATTCAGAATACGTGTGCATAGTTTCTTATATCTTCTAAAGTGAGCACGTGGCTGTGCTAACAGTGAGCTTGGTACAAAAAAAAAAAAAAAAACAGAAAAATCTAATGCATGTAAATATTCTCTGAAATAGACATACTTGGTTTGTTACTGTAAGTCATTCCAAATGGTGAGTAAATAGGAATGAAAACAGAGCACCTCAGATCAGGCATTTATAACTCACTGTCACTGCTCCAGAAGGAAGCTTAAGCGAGATTTGCCCATGAATTCTTGCTCTGTGTAATGTATTACCTTCGATAAGAATTTGTCTTTATATAATTAAGTTTGGAACTTCATTTAATCTTATACTGTGTGTGTGTGTGTGTGTGTGTGTGTGTGTGTGTGTCTGTGCGGGCCCATGCACAAGTGTTTGTGGTCTCTTCCTAATCATCTGGAATTCACCAGAATTCTTGTGGCTATAAATTTAAAAACTAACCATAATAGTAGGCACCAACATCCTCTGTAAATAAGTAGAAGAATCTTAAATAAAATTTTTTAAAAAGTTAAAATATTTTGCCATCAAAAAAATATTAAATGAGATATAGATATAAAAATGTTTAAATGTGTATAATGAAAAATAAAATATAATTATTTGAGGCAAGAATAAGGAAATCAGGATTTATAGTTTGCTTACAAAATGCCATAGAAGACCAAAATGTCTTTTGATATGGATAAGGGCAAAATTCAAATAATTATCAATACCCACAGATGATAGATAGGTAAATAGATAGAAGATGGATAGAGAGACAGATGGATGGGTGGAAGGATGAATGAATGAATGAATGAATGAATGGATACATGGCAGCTAGAGGATACAAACAGACACATATGCATTCCAAACTACTCAAGATTATGTACACAGGATTTCAGTACCACATATATAAATAGAGGCTTTGGTTTTCATGAATCAGAAAGGATTAGACCCAACACTACATCTTGCGCAAAGTAAGAAGACAGAACTTAGAAGCTAGAGTTTATGCACAAATCCAGAAACCAGAAAGAAGTCATCTCTTCCATGAAAAGAGAACTAGAGTTAGTGAACTAGAAAAAAAAATACACATTGGCCCGGAAATGAAACACAGATGTCAGCCACATATTATGGGCTATGAATTGAAAAAGAATATCCACCCTGCACAGAAAGTGTGGAACCTGAATTCACAATTCCTCATAAAGTAGAGAAACCTGTGTCAAGAAACAAACAAACAAACAAAAAAAGGTCAACAACCAATTAAACCTGTAGGGATATGACAGAAATACACTTGGGAGGAAAATCGTTGCCTCCATAACCTAGATCATGCACAGGACTCCCGCAGGTTGACGATTATCACTGAAGAACTTGAAATTAAAATTTTTAAATAGCGAGAGAGAGGGAGATCATGAGAGAATCAATAGTTTTGAAAACAAGAACTCTCACGTTCAAAATAATAGGGCAATCTGAAAATGAGATTAAAATAAGTATTATAAAAATGTTTAAGTGAATAAACAAGGTAACGAAATCTGTAGGAAGATTGAGATATTGATTAGTTTTAGATACTTCAATTAAATGTATAAGTAGATACAGAATATATAGATATAGATTGTTTAAACTTCAAAATCGTATACATGAGGTGGAGTAGACAAATTCACAAAAATAAAGAGAGATGAAAACAACAATCAATCAAATTTCAGGAAAAATATAGTATAAAATGATGGGATTATAATCAAACACATTAGCAATTATAATTAATAAAAATCCATTAAACTAACTTACTGAAGTAGAGATTCTGAGACTGGATTACCTGCAATATCACTTATTTACCAAAGACAAATTTAAAACACGATGGTACAGAAATGTTAACATAATGATGAGAACATACGAATTTATCAAAATAATGTTTGATAGAGACATTAATAAAAGACAAAAAAATTAATGGAAAAATGGCATTATTCACTGATAAAGAAACAGTGACCTAAAAAGATATAATAATCATAAATATGAAAATATCTAAAAATGCAATTTCAAATTCTTTAAGGCAAAAATCTAAAACAAGAAGAAACTGAAAAATCCACACCACCTCAAGAGATTTTCACATACTTCTCTCTGAAATTGATTGATCAAACACATAAAACATTAGCAAAGATATAGGTTTAAACCATACAATCAACAATCTTGGTAATAGATATGTATTACATTCAATAAATACAGAATACACATTCTTTTAAGCACATATGTTTCAGAAAGTGATCACATAGTGGCCAAAAAAGGAAACCTCAATTAATTCTAAATATCAATATCAAAATAATATTAATAATCATAGGGCCTTCCAGATTCTTTTATGGGATGACATTGGGGTTTTTTCGCAGACCAGTGATATGATCTTTCCTATGTTTTAAGGATCATTGTAGCTGCTGTATTAAAAAGAAATTGTAGGATTAAAAAACAGTCAAAGATGAAAGCAAAGAAATCAGATTTCTTAATGCATAGAAGATTAAAGAATTCAGAAACAAAATTAGTGCAATGAAACAATGGAGAAAGTAATCATGAAGAAATGTTCACTTCATGGAAATTACATAGAAATATCCACTCCTTAAAAATACAGGTTCTCTGTAGAAAAAATTATAGTCCTGCTCTGGAGTTAATGCATAAATAGGAATGAAATATATTTAGGTTTTCTGAACTATTTTCTAGTTTTAAGAAAAATTAATTTAAGAGAGTTGAATAAAGCCAAAAAACTGTACTGTTGAGACTGTCCTGAGGAGTCAAATTGCCGTGTAGTTTCTCTCATCACTCTCTCACAAACATTTGAAATTGATTGCTAGATGACATTGGGCTCCTTCTGGTCTTGGCTATCACAATGGCTTCAAAAGAAGAAAAAAAATGACTCACTGTTTACTTACCAACATGAGTTAATTTATCAAAAAGGGGGTCACTTAACATGATAATTTATCATCTCTTACCATGTATAATGCTCATATTCCAAGTTCTCCAAAGAATACTCTGAAATTTAACTTCTGGGGAAAAAAAAAATTAATGAATAAGTATGTGGACAAAGGAGAGTCAGTAAGAGAGAAAATATTCTTTAACTATTGGGCTTTATATGAAAGACTGGAACAGAATTTTCTTAAGGACTTGGCCCTATTTAACCACAGTCTTCTAATTTTAAAACCTCACATCCTATTCTTTCCTTATAAAAAGCTGAGTGTTAGTTGAGCTTAAAATGATTTAGCTTAGATTTACAACACATTTGTTTTAATTACAAAGCACTTTAGAAAAATTTTAACTAGTTTTTTTGTTTGCTTCCTCTTTGTCCCTTATAAGAGCATATACACACATATTCACACACTATAAATTTTTAAAGATTTTTTGATTCTAAAAGTACTTTTTTCCCTCTACCATATACATAAAGCTTCTGTTACTCATTAGAGCTATTATCCTTACTCTCTTGATGTTTCACAATTTCCTTATGGAAGCCTTAAGAAGTCAAATGTAGTTTCTTCTACTATCTAGTCATTTAATATAATTTGAGATTGTGTATCTTTCCTTTGACTCTTCGATGCCATAGCATAAAATGGTAAAACACTATCATCAAACTCTGAATTGTATGTGGTCTTTAAACTTCCTTATATTATCAACTGGAAAATATACCATAGAAAAAAATGTGTGCATTAAACTGTTTGTTGAATAGCATGCCTATAAAAGAAAATCATTTAGATTTAAGCTGATAGCTATGTAGAGTGAAGGAAATGTTTGGATGTTCTTTGGTATTATTCATTTGAACAAAGTATATATACTCAATAAATTCCAAATGACAGTATGGGAACATGTAAAATGGAAATTAGATTGTTGGAGAAATCTGAGAGGAGATATGGAAAATCAGAACATGTTATGCAGAATCCCACCTAAGTAATAGACTATCATTTTAATTATTGGTCACTTCTTAACTTCTGAAATTATCTGCTCCTAAATTCTGTTTTTTTCTTAAAAATTAATAAACTACATATTGTAATAAACTTAATAAGTGACTTTTAAACACAAGTGTTTAGAAATGAAGAATTTATAAAAAGCATTAAATTTATAAAAATGATATCTAAAGGTTCAAAATAACTTTAACAATGTCATTTTCAGTTGAATTTTGCTTAAAAGATTCTTTCAAAAAAGAATGATGATTAACTGTATTTAACATTTCATCACATTTTTATATGTTTATATACCAACAGGAATGCCTGATTTATATTCAAACAAATGCATTTATATCCACCTGTTCAACAGTCATTTATTACAGTCTTACCAAGTACAAAGCACTATGCCAATAGTAGCAGAGCAATACAGAATGAACAGGTTACCAACTCTTTTCTTAAAAACATTACAACAAAAAGGAGAGACATACACACAAGTAAATATTGTAATATAAAAGCTGTTAAACCTGCCATAGATGAGATCGATATTGAGTTATAATAGTTCATTTTTTTCATCCAGTCATTTAACAAGAAAAATAAGAATTTCTCCTAAGGCCAACAATGAACAAAGTAATAACTTTACATGATTATTTCAAAGTAAAATTAATAACTTAAAACAAGGTTCTCAGTAAAAGGGTTAGAAGTTGGTTTAGTATCCTATTATGGAGGTCTGTTGAACTAGTGAGTAATGAGGATTCACCTTCGGCTTTGAGAAGAGAAGTTATTTGGTTTACATTTCAAAGAGATCAGCCATTCAAAGCCTTACTTCTTCTATGAAATAGCATTTATGGCATTGTTATCATATAGACTATAATGCTTCTCTTAACATACATCATGCAATTATTTTACACCAAGGAATTTAGCTATATATGATTTTTTTCTAGTTTCATCTTTTTCTGATCCCTCATAAAATATTGTGTTCAACTATGTCCCTGGATATCTACATTCCACAATTTCTGATGCTATAAAAAAAAGTCCATTTGTCTCTGACTAGAGCATGTGCGTATGCCATGTTCAAATATAATTCATTTAAAACAAATGACCTTTGAAAAATGGAATACTGTGTAGTTTGAGCATTCCTGGTTGACTGTTATAGTGTAGCTTCTTTGGCAGTAATTCTGTACTCAGGCAGTCATAGCTAAGAGCTTATCACAAAGGCTCTGCGTCTTAGCACTCATGAAAAGGCAATGAAAATCATGGCTATTATTTCTGCACAAATAACTCACATAAAGGAAATGCCAGTGTAGTTTCTATTATTAAAAGTTGCATTCACCACAATTTTAACTTTCTCAGTGCAGCATATGCTCTGCTGGTTCAATTCCAGAAAACAACCCCTTCTATCTATTTGGCATTTCAGGCTTTGCTTAATTATTTTTCCCAACTAGTTGTCAACAAAAGGTCACTGCCACCAATCCAATGCTAACAGGAGTTTCCAATCTAGGGCGTGATAAAAAAAAAAAAAAGAAAGAAAGAAAGAAAGAAACCTTATTCAGGTAAAAAGTTTGCAAACCAGGAAAACAGCCTAATATGGAAAATAAAGATGTTCTACCCCTAGACAAAGGGGAGGCCTGTTTACAGAGAGAAAGCTCCCACCCTGGTCCCTGATTGGTCTAGTTTTATGCAAATATGAAATCTAAATTTGCACAGTTTCATTGGTCTAAATAACATTGTCCTCATTGGTCAGAATTGTGCATCCTGATCGGCCGTTATAGAGCAGCTCTGATTGGTTGATAAATGTGTAACTAAGAATATAGTTGTGGAGCTCTGATTGGACAAGGTAGATCTCAGCTCATTGGTCAAAATACAGTTCCAGGAACTTCTATATAAGGTTTGGCTCAGACTTTAGGAACACTGTGCAGGAGTCTTGGCAGCTCAGTCTCTGCATTTTTCCTGACGTGCAGTGTGGCTGAGAGGCCTCTGTAAACAATGGCTTCTAGACTCTGGTTATGAATTTGGGTCCAGTTATCCATAAGGAGTCTTTCTTGACAGATACATTCCTTCTCAGGAGCTACTTAATTAATAAAGTAAATGGAATGGTAATTATTATTCCTATTTTATCGAGAAGAGTAAACTAAATCAGGCAAAATAACAAACTAGGTTTCTATTTCTTAGTCCAATATTCCTTCAATAATATCATAGTCTTTGCAATGATAAACTTGCTATACTGGAAGAACAGTTCCTTCCACTTGAATACAAAAGAAATACAGGCAGAAAAATTGGGGAATTTTTCAATATAAAACAAAATGGTAAAATGGATAGGAAAGAAATTTTTGAAAACAGTGACATTATTGCTAAAATATTCAAATTCAAACACTGTGTTTATTTTTTTTATATGAAAGAAAAAATACAACATTCAGAGTTATTTTTTTCACTGATAAAATTTTACAAACCAAAGTCCCTATTTTCTAAGATTTTATAATCTTGCTTAATAGTCTTAAATTGAAATCTCTTTTGGAGAGTACATAGTGTTTATTATGGTTTTTACATAATATCGCTTTTGCTCTTAAGAGAACCTCGTGAGTTGGTACATACTATTCTATCTTATAGGTGAGTAACAGCATAGAAAGGTGAAGTGACTGCATCCTAGGCCAGCATTATTTTTACTATATTGTACACAGGATGAGATTTTCTGCTAAGGTCAAGACCAATACCACATCAGATTTAATGTAGACAATTTGATGTACTTTGAAAAAAATGTAAATTCAAAGAGTAGCTAGTGGCAAAAGGAAGTAATTCCAGAAAATTCCAAAAGTAAAATCAACTTCCCTGATTTTTGAACCTCCTTGCTTGGGTCATGCCCTCATACCAATGTTTCTATTATGTCTAGCAATTACAGGGTCTTAGTAAATTCTTGGTTGATAAATCAATAAATTAATTATACATTTTTATTGTTAGTATTTTTAAATTTAAAGAAAATCCCCAGTTAGAGACATTAATCAATATGACCAAAATAATCAAGAGACTTAATTTAATTGCCTAAGATAAACGTACTTTGTCTTACCATTCTGGTTACTAATCTCGAGGGGTTTATTTTGCATGCATGTGTCAAAGCCAAGGGACACACAAACAAGAGTTTGCAGCAAAGAAAGTAAAGTTTTATTTAAGGAAATGGTGCCAAGCCCAGAGACACAAATGAGCTAGTGCTCAAGACCTGGCTGCCTGATGGCCTCTAGTGGTTGGGTAGGTAGGGGAAAGATCAATAGTCATGGTAGTTAAGGGAGCTGGGTTTGTGGGCTCTACTGATTGGTGGGAGATAGGGTAGAAGCAGTTAATCATTGCCTCAGGCCCCGATGTCAGCATCATTCTACCTGGTTTCAAGGTGATGCCGGTAAGCTCCTTAGACCTTCATGGGTCTGGAGCTGCAAGACGTTATTTTTAATTTGACCAAAACTTTGTTTCTGTGGTCAACAAATCTAAAGCTTTGTTACTAAGACTATTTGATGCTAATCTAAGGGCTTAATGATTAAGGGAGTGGTCCTGCAGTATCCACAAGGATAAGGAAAGAAAAGAGAGTAGGAGGCCAGTTTGAGTCAAGAAGAAAGAGGAGAGAAAAAGTAGTTTTAAAGAAGTGAAGCTTTGCATGGTTACATTCTTAAACCTTAAACTTCATGTTTTCAAAATACACTAAATAAAGGTTATATTTACAAAGTATTTATAATGATTTTTAAATATGCTTTTTATTGTGAGACTTCTAGTCATTAAAGTATCCCCAAATTCCTGTACTCCATTAAGAACTTACTACTTCCTTAGAATTCTGAAATTAGGATTTCTGACTCTATATAAGAAAAATAAAATTAAAAATGACTGATTTTCATTTGGGGTGAAACAAGAAAGAGCATATGATGAAAAGCTTTTATAGATTACTCTTTCCTTGCAGTTGCATAAGCTGTCAGACCCCCTTTCATTCATAATCACTAAGTAACTTTTCAACCTCAAACACCATTAAGATGGCCTGTGAGGAGGTCTAGGCCCAATCATTCTCCCTCCAAGAATGGTTTCCTAGAATGTACCTGAAAGGGAAAGATGTGATTTACAACTGATGCCATTTGGATTTAAAATAAGATACATTATGTGTTAAAAGTCACTTTTAAAGCTTAAAGGACAAATGAACTTGTGGTTTGCCTCCCAGAGCTTTCTTCCTAATTTATCACGGACAATGCAAAAACAATGTGTCAGTAACAATTGCCAATGACAGTTATGTTTTAAGCAATTGCTGAAAGTTTAGGGCAGGATTTTCCTTAAATAACGACTATATTGAAACATTTGTAGCACAAAATTTTCACCCCATCATGCTTACTGAGAGAAGATAGGTACGGGTCTTTAAAAGATCTGGGAAAAGATGCCCATCAACTCATGGATGATCTCAGAGGTAGCAAGTGCTAGCATGAGGACGTTATCAGAATTCAGGGTGTGTCCATCAACACAAGTGAGATTGACAAGGACTGCGCCATTCTACTTAGGTGGCTGTAGTTTTTTGGAATCTATATGGTGAGGCCTGCAATCTTCAGAGAGAATACACATGTGATTTTGCTGAAAACCGATATAATATTAGTCAAATAAGCCCCCTCATTAATTTTCCAAAGAAACCAAACACTTCACGAAGGATTTGAAGAATCACTGTGCTGCTGCTGACATGTGGTTGCTGAATATTGTATGCACTGTATTTAATAAAAATCATTGAATATGAAATGCATTTTTATAAGCTTTTCATAGAATAATATCTTCCAAGTTAAAGGCTGAAAGAAAAAGATGTAAAACTCTGTGATAGATATTAATTCCACAGATAATTGGGTAAAAAAAGAAAGCAGACCAGAGCAAATGTTTTGAACGATCAAATATACCAAAGCAAATAATAATTTAAATTACCTAATTCTGGAATATTTTCTTCAGTATATGTGAGAGCATTAAACAAGAAGATCATAAAAATGATTTAAGAAAAAAATACTTTTCAAAGTATTGAAACAGTAATTCTAATTATGTCAGTTATCTTGAGATGATAACAGACAAATTTATAGGTGAGTTGATAGGACAAAATACATGTCATAAATGAGATTTTTTTATTTGTCTTCTGTGATATATATTATTTTAAGATTTTAGCATTTCAATGAAATTATGGTTAAAAAAAAAAACAAAACAAAGAGATAGTTGGAAATACCTAAGCATTCATTTGATAAACAGAATAGAGCACCATAGGCAATGCAGAAGCAGCCATCCATCACTCTGTTTTTTACTAACCACTTGCTTCTCTTTTCAAATAGTAATCTCCTTGGGGACCACCCTTTCTCTCATTCGCTGGAAAGCCAGTTCATGTACAGCTTTAATTTAGCGTTTCCACATGTTCCCAAGGTCTTGTGTTTCCTCTTTTGGATAGAAACATATATAGACTGGCAGACACTCCCTTTCCACAATATTGGAAAGAAACTCAGAACAGCGGTGACCAAATAAAACTCTAAGTTTTCTTTAGTGTTTGATGAAATGAGAAACAAAGACAACATAGTGAATTTTAAATAAAACGTATTCATTTTTTGTAATTTGTACTTTCTCATTGTTAAAATGTTCTTTATGTAATCAAAAGATGTTAATAAAAATGGCAGCTGTTTAATTTTGTTCTTTACCTTGATAAAATTAAAATGTCAAAACTATGCGACTTGAAACCCTCCAGTTTAATTTTATTTTTACTAGTCTCTAGAAGCCAAAAATCATGACACAACTGCTTCAGTTTCACATGAAAATAAATGCGTTGCCTGTTGAAAATGCATTTGATTCATATGATTCTTTTAGCAAATATTGATTTTTCTGTTCATAATCTATATATGCTTGTAGTAACGTAAAAGCTCTAAACTATGTTTTTTGTGAGATGGTTTCTGACTCTGTATCCATGTGTGTTTTTGTCTGTCTCTTTCTGTTTCTCCTCTTTATCCTAATGACTCCTCTAAGAATTTGTCCATGTCTCATAGAGTATCATTAAAACACCTTTGTCCAAACTTCTGAACTGGAATTTTCTTGCTTAGCAGAGCAAAATGTACCGATGACAAAAGAAGGCAAATATATTTTAAATACACTCTAAATCAAGTTCTTGATAACTTAGTATTTAGAGCTGGAATGTGAGTTTGGACTGAGGCAACAAACTGCATGCAGCACTAGTGAAAGTGAGTCGCCTTCACCATAACACAGGGGTTCCCAGGCTTTGGGACCAGTATGCACAGTGAGAAATTCATTTCACATTAGAACCCAGAAAGCACATTCACAGAGACAAAACCAAACATCCACAACTGAAGTGTCATCCTTATTTCATGCAATGTACTCTCACATTTTTTATTTTGTCATTTTTTTAAGCTGATCACGTTTGTCATATTGATTTCACAGCCTACGAAAGTGTCGTGGCTCACAGTTTGAAAATTGTTGCCATAAAGCATAAATCGTAAGGTTGCTATTGAATTTCATAGCAATATGAGGTTCAAAATAATTTCCCTTAAATCAATATAAAATTAGAAACTTAGCCTTATCAAATAATTTTCTAGTATGTTGGTTTTAAATTCCTGAAGGAAAGAAATAACTATTTTCATCTCATGTTTCTCAGTTTTCCTTTCATCTGATCTGTTTGGCTCTATCTCAACACTCCTTGGTTTTTCTTTAGATAAATTTCTTCTAAACTGGAAAAAGGATAGGAAAGGGAAGATAAATAAAAATGTGTTTTTTTTAAGATAAACTTCAAGGATCTTAGTTTTAGCATCAATGATGACTCAAACATTGACTTAGATTTCTGAATTATAGATATGAATTTCTCAGAAAATGTTCTAAAATTTTAAATTGTTAATTTCAAGTAGTATACTAAATTCTTCGCAATGTTTCTTTTCAAATAAATAAAAAGTAGGTAAAATTTTAAATTCGTAAATATGTCAATTATGTTGTTTACCTAAAAATAAAATGCCCTTTTAAAGTGAGAGGCAAACAAACAATTATTTGAGATCAATAAGAATAGCTATTCGGGAATCATTAATTCAGACCGAAGCTCAAATAATGTTCCAACTAGAAGATGAGGACAATGGGTATTTATGAGAAAAGGAAGGGGAACAATGACATCAACAGAAGGCATTTCTATTGGTACAGATAACGTAACATAGTGATGTTAATTCTAAACACTGTTTTTAATTTTTAGTCCTGTAATCATCAGTTTAGTAGTCATAATATCTGCTTTCTTATCATTGCAAACAGTTTTGCAGGGACACAAGTTTGCTTAAGCCCAGTCTAAAGGTTATTTTGCCCTGTTTTAACATTATAAAATTTGAGGCATAAGATAAACAAGGCTGTTCCTCTGGCAAGGCAGTTCTGTTTCCATTTTTAAAGGGACTCCATTTATATTGTTGTTTACAGTGTATACATGGATATGTGTGTGTGTGTGTGTGTTAGTGTGTGTGTGCGATACACATACCAACTATGACAAGAAGACCAGACTTAGAATCCAAAGAGAAGTGGTTCAAGTCCTAGTTCCAATTTCGTTCCAACTGTGTGATTTTTAGAATTTCTTCTAAAATTTCCTATAAATGGAATATGATTATGCCTACTTCGACAGCTGTTATCAGGGACAAATTAGATAAAATAAGCAAAAATAAAGTGCCATTGAATGTTCATTACTATTAAGGATTTCCGGGAATGATCTGTTTATTTCATGCCGGGGGAAAAAATTAAATTAGCCTCACCGACCATTTCAACTGACTTTCATGTATGACTCTAATCTTTAATTCACGTAATGCATGTAAGTAGAGAAAAAAGCCCCTTTAAGTCAAGGAAATTATAGAGAAAAGATTAATAACATAGTTGAGACTAGAAAAATATCAAATTCTGTACTTTCTAAAATCTTTACACATTTGAACATGACTATTGTTTTGTTTTTGTTTTAGGACAGGTGTCAGTTACACTCAAGAGACTGATTTTCTCTTTGTCAGTCATTTATTTAACACAAGTTTGCTATGGGAATTATAATACTTTCACAAGTCAATAGCATACAGGATAATCTCTTTTAATAAACATATAAAGAAATAACATACTCCAAAGAAATGACAGATTAATCACACTATTGTTCCAAGCAAAGAGAGAGAAAAGGAATAAAGTCCAAATTTAACAGAGGTGTATCTTTTTATATGAGTTTGGTTTCTCAGGAGAGATGGCTTGAGCAAACTGACTTCCAGCTGCCAGCACAAAAAAGAAAGCCCTTGTCATTAGAACACGGGGCTAGGTAGAGGAAGGCGCCTGTGTGGCAGACAGGCTAGCTGCTCTGGGGTTAGCACTACAGGGACTGATGCACGGGTTAGTGCTGACCAAAGAGGTGCCTTGTCTACAACAAGAACAGACGTCCCTTCTCTTTCTGAGACTGCTTCAAGGTTTAGCGCCACTGCTGACCAAAGAGTCACCTAGACCATAGCAGGAGCAAATGTCCCAAGATCTTCAGAGAGCTGATTAGGCCAGCAAAATGTGCTTTACCCAGACTAAAACTCAGTATTTATAATCTAGGGGTCCCCTTGCCATAGTTGCTTCTCCACATGTTCTTATCAATAAGCCCCCAGCAGGGCCCCTCGGCAGCTAGGTTGCTGGGTGCTTATCAATGACAACAGTAGTGATGATGACATCCTGACACAACTTACCTGATTCTTATATCAAAACAACTTTATGTGTAGGATCTGTTGTCTTTGTCATAAATAAATAGATCAAATCAACTTCACTTACTTCATAAACAAGTGGATTTGAAATGATATTCAACAATACACAACAAACCTCAAGTGATTACTACTGAAAAAGTTCCCATTCTCTGAAGGCCTTAAAATTTCAGCTTCTCTTGGCTTCTTTAAAAACCATGTAGAAAACATATGTATATTCTGGTCAGAATTTGCTTCTTTTAACTTTTAAGCATTTTATAATTTATCAAATAGTGATTCATCACTATATCTTGATTTCATTTTCAAAACTAACAAGAGGAAATTGTACACCAATCAGATGAACATATAAATTATTATATTAACTGTAATATGCAATGTTTGACCTTCATATTCTAGATTAGTGTTCTCTGGACTGGAAGGTACCCCACACTTCGCCCAACCCCTTCATATTTCCATTTTGCGCTAACTTTATGATATACACTACTATAATAATACTTGGATATAGTCAATAAATGAATAAATGTACCTATAATGAGAGCATATATGACAATATTTTATTTACAGGTATACATAACCTAAAATAATAATAAAAAAATCGGTCTAAATTACTCTGATTTGATACCGAAGTACAATTTACTGTAACAATATAAAGAATTTTGACATAAGTTATAATAGATCTTAAAGAAAATAATTTCTCTAACGCTCAGTTTTGGTATGTAAAACTGTTGCGCATTAGAAAGAAAAATGGCTCCTTGAAGAAATGATTTCAGTCTTGGCAGGGAAATGTGAAGGATGAGCCTGCTACAAGAGTAAGAAAACTATCAAGAAATAGTTTCTTCTCTGACACCAGAGAAGTTTTTGCCTCCTGCCTCCCAGGCCAGATGGCACCAGCCGGTCACCTGGACCCAGCCCACAACTCTGGGCCACCGGGGCTGCACACTTCCAATCTCGGAGGGCCCCCAGGATGCCAGCTGCACCACCCGACCCCTCCCCCAGCGTCACGGCAGCCCCTGGGCCCAGCGAGCTCGGGCCCTGTCAGCGAGCTGGCCTTCAGTGCTGCCGCAGGTGTGATGGAGCCCCCGATGTCAGGGGCAGGGGAGGCCCCAGATCCAGCCCTGGACCTGCTGCCGGAACTGACCAACCCCGATGAGCTGCTGTCCTACCTGGGCCCACCTGATCTGCCCGCGAACAGCAGCGAGGATCTGCTCTCTCTCTTCGAGAACATCTGACCCTGTAGGCCCCGCACCCCACGCCAGCCTCCCCCACCGCTACCCTTCCCCATGGCCCACCTGCAGCCTCTTGTCCCTGAAGCTGCGGGGCGCCAGCTGGAGGTGCACGAGAACCGGGAGGGGGCGCCCACAGACCACCGCCCACGGTACCCGCTGCACCTCAGGCCCCGCCAGCAGCCCGGGGGTGGAAGAGGGATCTGCGGAGGCCCCAGGAGCTTGAGGTCACCGCTGGACACACGGGGCGCGCCGGGCGCGACCGGCCTTGGATAAGCAGGACAAGAACAAGGGCCCAGCAGGGAGCCTGCGAGGTCAAGGGCGGGAGTGGGAGGCACGTCCCGGCAAGTCACAGGACTCGGGAGCCAAAAGAGGCTTCCACTGCCTAAAAGTGAGGCAACATGGGTAATGTCCATAAGGATAATAACTGAAAGAGAATGCCTGTGTAAATTCAAAAATGGTCACTTTTGGAGGATGCTAGAAAATTAACTTATTTGAAAACCGGTTAAAAAAAATTAATTAATTTATCCCTTCTTTTCTAAAAAATAAAAGTATTCAAGGCAGATGAAGGAAAATAAAAGAAAGATAGGTGACATTAGCCTGAAGTAAAAAATGGCACTTGAATTTTTCTAACCAATGGCATAACTTCTATTCTTGTTCTCAATATAGAAATACCCAACCAAAAGTAATATAACATTATTTTTTCTCAAGGATTTGAGAGTTTGATGCCTTGACTAGTTGATTTCATAAAGACAAATGATTCTCCTACCTAATTTAAAACCTCTTGGAATCTATTGTTCAGATCAATTCTTTATAGATGGTTAAAGTGAAGAAGTTTTAATAAAATTGTCTTTCTTTTCAGTGGTTAATCCTTATGACCTGAAAAATCCTTTTGAGCTGATAATGTTTCCTTTTTCTTTTCTCTTCTTTTTTTTTTTTTTTTTCTGTCAGCAGAAATGAAGCAAAATAAATACCCTATTCTACGGTTCCCTTCAAGGATATAAATGAGGCTAAAAGTATCCTGGCTTCTCCCTCTAAGCTGGCTAAAATCCCTATAGCCATTTGCTTATCTTAGAGGGACTGGATAGCTCCTTTAAATTAGATTTTATATAGTATATTCCTGTTTTTTAAGAACTCTCTGGGCAGCAGTAAAAATTCTCATTCCTTAAAGTGGTACAATGAAGATACCTGCTCATTTCCCCTTGTATGCTTTCCTACACACTCGACACGTAAATATTTCTCCCTGCCACTGTGTATGAGCCTTTAGTGATGAGAACAAGATAGTTTAGCCACAGCACAACAGAATGAGGGGCATAAGCTACAAAACATGAAATCATTTTAAAATGAAAAAACAAATTATTCTCCTCTTTCTCCTTTCCCATTTTAACAGTTCTGTATACCACTCGAGAGAGAAATAGTCTGTTACTTGGAATTAGGTAACCTAATTTTATGTCTCAATTCTTCTGTTTAATGATTGCAAACAACAAAATCTCTGAGGCTCAATTTTCTCATCTGTACACAGAAAATCATCATCATCATCACCAGACTACAACATTGAAAATAAAAAAAATACAAAACTGCTTGTATAGTAAATACATAATATAAACTATCAACATAATTATAAAAATTAGAGAATTAATAAGTACTAAATTTTAGATATTACACAGTATTTATGTGCTTTGTACAGTTAAGCAATATGTGTGTGTGTGTGTGTGTGTGTGTGTGTGTGTGTGTGTGTGTGTATTCACATTGAATTTTCACCAAAACAATGAGGTATTAGTATCCTCAGCTTACTAATCAGGAAACTAAGACTCAGAGAAGCTAAGAGACTTGTCAAAAGACATACAGAATAAGTATGTCAAGATTAAATGTGAATCTGGATCTGTGTGACTCTACAACCAAACTCTATAACTCAGGTTATTCTGCATTTCTACACAAGCAGAGGGGAAAAAATGACAGAGGGAGAAATGGGAGGAAGAGAGAGAGAAAGAAAGAGAGAAGGAGGGATGATTGAGGGCAGAGGGAGGGAGAGAGGGAGGGAAGGAAGGTGGAGGGAGGAAGAGAAAAGGAGAGAGATTGACTTAAAATATAAAATAACACTCTTAAAAATGTAAGCAACAGATTACTGAATCAAATAGTGCATCACATTCTTGAAAGAAGTTTACGACTGCCTTCACGAGTATTGTTTAAGTTTGCTAAGTAAAGAATTTTAGTATAAATGTAATAAATTAAGCTATATCTATTATGTGCGATTCGTTAGTAATCTTTTTTACTTGATTAAGATCTAGTAATGATATATTCTTGCCTGCGCTACAGGGATTATTTCAAGTGCTTTAAAATCCTCATATCCCTGAAAGCCTTTTTGATACAGACACGTTAAATCCTTTACAGTCAATCTAACTTGAATTTAGAAAAATGATTTTTAGAGTTTCTCCAAAAATACCAAAGGAGGTTTAAAATCCCCCATCATCATCCTCAAAGAGCAAAGTGTTTGGCCACAGATGCATCCCATTGCCTCTCTTTCCGCTTTGATCTTCCACTGCCTCTGGCTCAGGTTTTGTTTGTTTGTTTGTTTGTTTGTTTGTTTGTTTGTTTGTTTTGGACTCTGCCTCTCAACAACAGTATTTAAATATGTGAAGCTCACTTCATATATGGACTTTTAACTTAATTCTTCTATTTCTGTTCCTTGCAAATCAGAAATTTTTAACAAGTTGTCTTAACACACTCCTTCACCCTTAAACACGGGATGCACTTTAAATATACACTGTTAAAGCAGAGAACTGAGACATCATCCTATGAGTGAATAATCCTATGGATTGTTTCACATGCCTGAAACATGCTTCTTTCTTACTTTCTCCTTTCCTTCTCCAGTACATCAGAGTACTGCCCTCTAAGATGGGAGAAAAGGAAAATATTTGCTTTCCTTGGAGGGAAAGTTTGGTGCTAGGAACATGCACCTAAAGTACTTTATCCAAAAGCATAATCTGTGCTTGGTGTTGTCAGGAAGCTCTTCTAGCCTCCATTTCTCTGGCATGATAGGCTTATCCCCAGGTGACTGCTGGGAGCATTCACCTGAAACTGCCTGAGCTGACGGTGTATATGGATTCAATTCATCTGAGGATTAGTAAACACGAGGCCATTTTTCCAGGTCTAGCTGAAATTCCATCTATGAAGCCTTCTTAAATCATGCGAATCCATAGCACTTTATGGCACTTATAGTGTATAATTCATAGAAAACTCAGAAATGTTTTTAGAAGTGATATTTAATACTTTCTTGGTTATAGAGCGATTTCCCTCTCTTTCTGACATTTAGTAAAGAACCGAACAGAACATTTTAATATCTGCTAATGGTATCATAAATCAATAATAATAAATATCTATTAAAATAATCCTTTATTTTAGATAAAGCAGACTTTATCTTTAAAAAAAATGCAGAAAAGAATGGGATGCATTTTAGGAAGATGTGCATAGAAATAATTAAAATATTTTAAAATGGGAGTTCTTAGCAAATTATGGATAACTGACACTCCCTGATGATGACAGGATGCTGCCGCAAATAATAACAGCAGGGACTGTATACTAGGCATTTACCCCTTGCCAGGAACTGGGCTAAGTGCTTTACACTCAGCTTTCCCAACACCCAAGAAATGTGTTATTCTATTTTATACATTATGAATGAGAAAACTAAGAGCAGTTAAGTAAATTTTTAAAAATTTCAGCTCGGTAGTGGAGTCAAGATTTGGAACCCAGGCAGTTTGATTACATAGCCCATGAT
>NW_011888786.1:18767009-18768778 GCF_000151845.1 Pteropus vampyrus | reverse complement strand
GGTGAATGGAAGGAACAGTTAGGGGAAGCTGGAGACAGACATAGGCCTGGCAAAGTCCACCTGAAAAAGGCATGCAGTCAATCTACTGTGACCCAGAGGGAAGGAAATGCCCTCTGGTCTCACTTATGATTGCCTTGGTCTGTTCCAATCAGAAGCCAAGGGCAAGGGAACCCATTAACACAGTCCATTCCAGGCCAGCAATGTAGGTAGAGAGCAGGGTGAGGGCAAGAGTGGACCTAAGAAGCCAATAGAAGATAGGTAGCTAGCAGAGGTGTCATCTGTGCATGTCTTCTATTTTTCTAGTGTTCTTTTTAAAGTTAAAAATATGTAGTTATAGTTGTACCATTCTGGAAAATTCTCCTACATATTAAAAATCCAAATCTAAAGCAAAATCATTTAAATATGCATAATAAAAACTTTTGCCTTAAGAGACGATTTTATCTTTGCTTCTTTATCTATTACGTCATACTTTTATTGAGTACTTCCTGTTAGATATGGTGCTGGGAATCAGAAATGATAAGACAAAGAATAAGTAGTCTTTGTTTTTAGAAACTCGCATTCAATAGGAGAAAATAGCTAAACAGTTAAATTACAACAGTGACTTGGTAAGTGAATTCAGTTGTGTTGAAAGTCCATTCCCTGACTTATTGCATTCCTGAAAATGAGTTTTCTCCTTACCTCTGTTAGTTTTGAATCTCATAAACAATGAGCACAATGCTTGGATAGTGGTATTTGTGGTAATAATGTATATTTATTCTATATAGCCATAATATTAAAACTTGCTGCTCAGAATTCTAAAGCCTGAGTCTGTGGTATTCTCACTGCTTTGACACATTTCTTGATCAAGATGATTTTGCAACTAAGTTTTACTGTTCTTCCCTTCAATTTGTATTTCTAAAGCCTCCCCTAGGGTTTCTTGATCTTGGTAAATTCTTTGATTGAATGCAGTGTGGGAAATGTAGAATGGTTATGTAATAAGAGCATGGCTCTTGTATAATACAGAATGATTAGTCTTGGGATTTGGGCTTAGGCTCCTGAGACATACTAGCTTAAAGCATCTCTGCTTTTCTAGACCAGAGGTAAATGTACAATCTTACAGAAGAATGGATTTAAATGAAAAGCAATAAACAAATCCTCACCTACCTGTCTCAGGGAAGAAGGAGTGCAAAGAGACTGGGTCTCCTTAGGTTCCCAGATAATCTTAGCATTATTATTAAGGGGTTTTAGAAAAGAATTTTTTATTTTGGGGGCTAGTGACATTTCATAATTCCACAGTACCCTCTATTTAATAAAGCTAAATGAAGCCAAGATCAGAATGTTGCTGGGGAAAATAATTAGGTGAGAAATTTAGGAGAAACATGAAATCAATTTTTCTCTCCAGCAGAAGTACAGTGGGAAGAGCAGTTATGTTTACATCATATAAAACTGGGTTCTAATCTAAGCTTTTTCACTTTGTTCTTTAGGTGAGTTTGTTCATCTCTATTAGCTGTTTTAGATCCCTTCTTTATAAAAGAGAGATTGTAATGCCTACCTACTCAGGGTTCTGATGAGACTTAAGTAAGAAGTAAGATTAAGTTTGGAAATAGTGTATTTTATGCTCTCCGTGAGGTAACTTCTCTATATTGTTATGATTGGTGTTATTCCATGGTGCCCTAACAGAGACAGAGACACAGAGGGAGGCAGGGAGAGATGGAGGGAGGGAGGGGAAGAGAGAAAGAGAGAAAGAGAGAGACAGACAGACAGACAGACAGAGACTACATTAGCAACAA
>NW_011888786.1:18765157-18765749 GCF_000151845.1 Pteropus vampyrus | reverse complement strand
GGGAGGCAGGGAGAGATGGAGGGAGGGAGGGGAAGAGAGAAAGAGAGAAAGAGAGAGACAGACAGACAGACAGACAGAGACTACATTAGCAACAAATGCGCCTACAGTAAGATATCCGCAACACAGACCAGTGTACTGAGAGGAAGAGAAGTAAATAGTAAATATGATTTGCTCAGTTTATAAGTTCGATTGTGACTTGTTTCCATTCCTCTCAGGAATAAAATGTAAAACCTCATCATAATAAAGCCTGAAGAATAACAAATGATCAGTGGCCTTAATGAGTTCCTAGGGACAGCTTGCAATCTCATTGCAGAAACTTCTCATTTACAGATGGAGAAGCTGAGACCAAACAGTGTCAGACCGAGCTTCTCACCCCTACCAGGTTCCAGCCCTATATCATCCCCAAACGTACCCTAGTGCTGCACTCACCCCAATGGAGCCGAAGTGCTCTCCTTGGAGTAGGATTTGAATATTTCAGATTGTCATTCCCAAACAGTAAAAAACATTTGGGAAGGCACCACTAACACAAGTATATGCATTTATTTTTTAAAGTATGTTCATTGAATTTGGAGCCCTCACACATTACATCTGG
>NW_011888786.1:18763232-18763862 GCF_000151845.1 Pteropus vampyrus | reverse complement strand
AAAAAACATTTGGGAAGGCACCACTAACACAAGTATATGCATTTATTTTTTAAAGTATGTTCATTGAATTTGGAGCCCTCACACATTACATCTGGGAATATAAAATGATACAGTTTCTGTGGAAAACAATTTGGCAATTCCTAAAAAAGTTCACATACAGTTACCATATGATCCTACAATTTCACTCCTAGGTATATGCCCACAAGAATTGAAAATAGGCACTCAGATATTCACACAGGAAGCTGGCAGCAGGACTATTCACAATAGCCAAAAGGAGCCAGACACAAAGATCACAAATTATATGATTCCATTCAGATGACATATCCAGAATAAATAGATCTGTAGAGACACAATGCAGCTGGTGGTTTCCAGAAGCTGGGAGAAGGGAGAAAAGGGGAGAAATTATTTAACTGGTGAGAAACTTTACTTTAGAGTGACAAAAATATTTTAAAACTAAATAGGGGGTAGTATCTGCACAACATTGTATTAAATGCCACCATATTGTTCAATTTAAAATGGTTAATTTTATGTTACGTGAATGTCACTTTAATACATTATTAAGAACTTTCACTGTAGTCATAGTCATTTATATTGTACAAATATAATATGCAAATTTAAATATAAACAAAA
>NW_011888786.1:18751009-18762633 GCF_000151845.1 Pteropus vampyrus | reverse complement strand
TTGTTTGTTTCTGTTTTATATCTCACATGAGTGAAATCATATGGTTCTTATCCTTTTCCATCGCACTTATTTCACTTAGTATGATACTCTCAAGATCCATTCACATTGTCACAAATGATGTTTCAACTTTTCTCATGACTGAGTGGTATTTCATTGTATATATGTACCACATCTTCTTTATCTAATCACCCATTGAAGCACACTTAGTTTGTTTCCAAGTCTTGACTACCATGTATAATGATGCAATGGGATGTAATGAAATGTATATCCTTATGAATAAATGTTTTCAAATTTTGGGGGTCGATACCCAAAAGAGGAATTTATGGGTCACATGAAAGCTCTATTCTTAATTTTTTGAGGAATATCCATACTGTTTTCCATAGTGGCTATATCAATTTACATTCCCATCAGCAGTGTATCAGGGTTCCTTTTCCCCACAACTTCTCCAACACTTATTATTTTACATCTTATTGATAATAGTCATTCTAATAGGTGCGCGGTAGTATCTCGTTGTGGTTTTGATCTGTTTTGTTAATGGCTAGTGAAGTTGAGCATCTTTTCATATACATATCTGTTGACCACTTGTATGTCTTTTTGGGAAAAGTGTCTGTTCAGGACCTCTGTACATATTTTAATAGGATTCTTTGTTTTTTTTGTTGTCGTTGTATGAGTTTCTTATATATTTTGGATATTAGCCTCTTATTGGAAGTATTATTTGCAAACATCTCCCTTTCAGTTGATTGCCTTTTTGTTTTGTTGATGGTTTATTTTGCTGTGCAGAAGCTTTTTAGTGTAATATAGTCCCATTTATTTATTTATTTATTTATTTATTTATTTATTTATTTATTTATTTTACTTCTCTCGCCTTCGAGGTCAAATTCATAAAATCCTCTCTGAGATAAAAGTCTATAAGTTTAGTACTTATGTTTTCTTCTATGAATTTTACTGTTTCAGGTCTTATATTTAGGTCTTTGTGATTCATTTTAAGTTAATTTTTGTGTATGGTGTCAAACAGCAGTCTAGTTTCATTCTTTTGCAAGTAGCTTTCCAATTTTTCCCAACACCATTTATTGAAGAGATTTTCTTTTCTCCATTGTATATTTTTTTCTTCTTTGCAGCAAATTAGTAGCCTATATACATGTGAGTTTATTTCTAGGCTCTCAGTTCCATTCCACTGGTCTGTGTTTCTGTTTTTCTGCCAATATCATGCCGTTTTGACTATTGTAGCTTTGTAGTATAATTCGAAGTCAGAGAGTGTGATACTTCCAGCTTTGTTCTTTTTTCTTAGCATTCCTTTGACTGTTCATGGTCTTTTGCAGTTATATATGTATCTGATGATTTTTTTGTTCTATTTCTTTAAAAAAATGCCATTGGGATTATGATGGAGAATGCATTAATTCTGTATATTGCTTTAGGTAACATGGTCATTTTAACTATGTATGTCTTGCAATCCATGAACACGGAATATCTTTTTCTTTCATTCTTTCTTTCTTTCTTTCTTTCTTTCTTTCTTTCTTTCTTTCTTTCTTTCTTTCTTTCTTTCTTTCTTTCTTTCTATCTTTCTTTCTTTCTTTCTTTCTTTCTTTCTTTCTTTCTTTCTTTCTTTTTTTTTGAGGCTTTTTCAATTTCTTTAAATAACATCTTCTAGTTTTCAGTGTATAGGTCCTTCACATCCTTTGTGAAGTTTATTCCTAAGTATTTTATTCCTTTTATTGTGATAGTAAATGGAATTCTTTTTCATTTCTATTTCTGAAATTTTATTGTTAGTATATAGGATGCAATAGATTTTTGTACACTGATTTTGTATCCTACTTTATTTGTTTATTGTTGCTAAAAGTTTTTTGGTGGGGTCTTTAGAGTTTTCTGTGTAAAGAATCAAGACAACTGCAAAAAAGGAGACAACTTTACTTCTTTATTCCCAATTTGAATGCCTTTTATTTTGTTCTTTTGCCTGATTGCTCTGGCTAGGAATTTCAGCACTACATTGAATAACTGTGGTGACAGTGTGCGTACTTGTCTCATTCCTGATCTTAGAGAAAAAACTTTCAGTCTTTCACCATTGAGTATGATATTAACTGAGAGTTTGTCATATATGGCTTTTATTATGTTGAGGTACTTCCTTTCTTTGCCCATTTTATTGACTGTTTTCATCATTAATGTTATGTCTTTATGATGTATTTTCTCCTTTATTATTATAAAATATCCATCATTGTCTCTTGTTACCATTTTTATCTTTAAGTCTTTTTTGTCAGATGTAAGTATGGCCACACCTACTTTTCTTTGGGTGTTATTTGCTTGAGGTATCATTTTCCACCTCTTCACTTTGAGTCTTTATTCATCTTTGCAGCTGAGATGTTGTCTCCTGTAGGCAACATATAATAGGGTTGTATTTTTTTTTTTGATTGATCCCACTACTCTGTGCCTTTTAATTAGTGAGTTCAATCCATTTACATTTAAAATGATCATCAATACATGAAGATTCTCTATAGCCATTTTGTCTTTTGTTCTCTGCCAGCTCTCTGTTTATATTGTTTCTTTTCCCGTGTGTTTCTCTCTGTTATTTTAGTTTGGTATTATTCTATGGTTTTTTTCCTCCATTTCCATTTTTTAGTGGTATGTATCAGTGCTATATGTATATATATTTTTAATTAATTAATTAATTTTTTATGACAACATTTGTTAAAGAAATTCAGTAAGTTTCAGAAGTATATTTTAACAGTAAGACATATATATATATATTTACACTGTGTGTTCACCTCCCATAGTTAGATTTCTTTCTGTTACCATATTTCACCCCTTTTATTCCATATATGTAAATATATTTTTGTGGTTACCATTAGGCTCACATAAAAGAAAGTTTCATATATACAACAGTCTTTTTTCTTCTGAGTGCATTTTATCTTCATTTGCATTATTTTGTCTTTTTGTTTAAGGTAGAAGAGCATCCTTCAGCATTTCTCGTGTGGTGGCAAATTCCTTTATCTTCTATATGTCTGGAAAAATGTTTATTTCTCCTTCCTATTTAAATAATTATTTTGTTGAGTATATTATTCTTGCTAGTGATTTCTCTATTTCAATAATTTGAACATTTGATTGCACTGTTTCTCTCCTACCTTATAGGGTTTCTGCTTAAAATTCCATTGACAATCTAACGAAGTTTCTTATAGGTTACCATCTTCTTTTCCCAGGCTGCCTTGAGAATTATTTCTTTGTCATTAATTTTTGACATTTTAAATATAATTACCCTTGGAGAAGGCCTTTGTGGATTGCAATAAGTATTTTTTTAGCTTCTTGGATTCTAGAATCCAGTTCTTTTCATAGGTTTGGAAGGTCTCATTGATTATTTGTTTAAATAGGCTCTTAGTACCCTTTTTCCACTCTTCACCTGATATACCCATTATTTTATATTGCTCTTTCTAATGAAGTTGGATAGTTCTCAAAGAGATCTTTTAACTTGTTTTTACTGTCGATATTTTCTTTTCTTCTGCCTGAGTCATTTCTAGATTTCTATCTTTAATATCACTAATTCTTTCCTTCTCTCTGGTCTGCTCTATTTCTTAAACTCACTTGTTCAATCTTTATCTCATTTATTGAGTTCTTCAGCTTCAGAATTTCTGTTTGTTTTATTGTTTTAATCTCTTTGGTGAAGAACTGTTTTGTTAATTAACTTTATTTCTAAGTTCTTTGAATTTCCTTTCTGAATTTTCGTGTATTAAGTTGAGTTTTTTCAGAACTACAATCTTGAATTCTCTATCATTTAAATTACATTCTCGCATGTCTTTATTTCCTGGAGATTTTTTTTTTTTTTTTTGAATTCCTTTTTTAGTTTGTTTTTTCTTTTTTTTTGTTGGTTTTTTTTTTTTTTTGGTTTTTTGGGGCATTGAATTTTTTTTTTTTTTTTCTAAAGTATTTGACACTTCACTGTTTAGCAGGTTGATAAGTAGAGGTTTTCTTTTGTTTTCCAGTTGGTAATGCTGAAGTGCAAGTTTTTATTTCCTCTTACCTTCACTACTGGGGTCTCTAGGATCTTTGTGGAGTGTGTCCCCTCAGCAATGGAAAATGCCCTGTGTACCCCAAAGAGATGGAACTTCCCTTCATGATCCGGTCTGCTCCATTTCAGGGCAACACCCCATGGATTGGAAGTGGTGGGTTATGGATCTCCCGACCTGTATGTTCCCAGTACTGCCTTCATGTAGCCAGAAGCCATCAGTGAACCACTCTGTCTGAGTTGATCCAGTTGCCTCTACCAGGCCTCCCACAATGGGTGGGAAAAGGGTGGGCAGGTGGAAACAGGTTGGCATGTCTACAGCTCTGTTCTCTCCAGTGAGTTTACCCACAATGCGTACAAACCACTTAGGCTGGAAAGATTTTTGTCAGCCCTTTTTTGATCTGCTAAGTGAGATTTCACTGCCTATCAGGCCATGGGAGGATAGGGTGGGCGGAATCCCACATGTGTAGAATCCTTTCTCCAGTATTGGCAAGCTGTAGAACTCTGTGATACTTTGCATGACTACTCTGCCTCTGACCCTGGGCCCAGCCTCAATGTGTGCCAGCCACTCAGGTCTGATTGCTGTTTCTACCCTTCCAGTTTGTCCAGTGGTATGACACTCTGACCACTGAAGATACATACAGCAAGTGCTGGACTGTGCGTGATATCGGTCTCTGTCTTTCTTTCAATTCCATCTTCTCTATTTCTTCATATATGCCCATCTTCAGATGTCTCAATGTACAAATCTCTCTTGCCCTGTCCCACTCTAGTGGACCATGGTATATACTCCTAAGGGCTGCACACCCACGTCAGAATCCTTTGTTGATTTATAGCTGTGCAACTTGTTGTAACTTCAAGAAGAAAGACCTGAAGTTCCTCTCATGCCACCATATCACTTAGTCGCCTTTTTATATTTTTAACACATGATTAAGACCTATTGAAACTCTTCATTTGGAAGATATTTAAAGATGTTTAAAATGTCTACTTTTATACTTAAAAAAATTTTGAACGTGCAATTCTTAAAGTTTTTTGCAGGTGATAAATATATTTGACAATAAAATTAAACAGTGATTAAAATTTTTCAAAATTAAATTTTCAAAATACTCCAAAATTCCAAATTTTCTTTGAACAGCCCTTAATCTCTTAAATAGTGCTTAAACCATTAACTTTACCTTGTATATTATTTTAATAACACCTATTAGGTAGTACAGTATCATTATCCACTAGGTATCACAGAAAACGTCAAGAAAATTCTATTAATTTTACTTTAATTAAAAAAAAGAAATATGTAAAACTCATCTTTGACAATTCATGAGATAACCAATGAATTTCTGTGTGGTACAAAAGATTTTCAAAACCAGGTGCTGGTTTTATCTTGGTTTTGTTATAACAAAACTAATGAGAATTTGTAACATATAAACTACAGTACCACACAATAAACTGAGAGTGAATTAACATGAGAGTGTGCTGTCAAAACACCCACCCTTTCTTGAAGACTCTTCAAGCAGTATATGTGAAGATAGGCACAAGGAGAGTCAAAGTGTCAGCACACATACTAAATATTTTTAAATTTTATTCTTTTCCCATTTAGTTCAGAATCAACATAAATGGAATTTATAATCTTGCCCTGTCCCACCCCAATGTACACTCTCTTAGGGGCTGCATACCCACTTTGGAGACCTATGTCCCACTGAACTGACCAATTAAAGAAGAATGGGTGAATTTACCTATCACACAGTTGTAAACCTAAACTGACTCAACCAAGCAACTACTTTTGATATAGTTATTTTCTAAATATATCTCCTATGGTTGTTGCACAGGAGTAAAAAATAGTTGATGAAATTTTTATTTCAATTAAATTGCTTGAGAAATAGTTTTTATGCTAAACAAATGTTTTTGTTTCATGTAATTGAAATGTTTCTTACTTTAAAGAGTATAGTGATGAGAGGTATCATGAATTAAATGTGGGGTTTTTTTTGCAGGAAAATAACTTACAAAATCACATAAAGGCAAAGCAATCCATTTTTCCAAAAATCTTACAGAACCTATTTTTTCTAAAAGTGCATTATTATAATATATTTTGTGATTTCTAAAACTTTTTAAGACATTAATAATAAAATAATACTTGTGTGTAGTTGCAGATACTATATTTTATGAAAAAAAATTAATTTATTTAAAAAACTCAACCTGAAATTGTTTCTTTTTCCTTTATTGGCTCTTGTCCATGTAGGTTGCCCACCAATCACCTAAGAGCTCATGGGCGGGACAGCCTACGAAGAGATTACTCAGACATCTGTGAGGCTTTATGTCACTAAGATTGTCACGAATAATGTCCACATAGATGCCCAGCATCTGACAGCCACTTGTTATAAGGCCCTACCTCTTCATAATGCTATTTTTTTCTTTAATTAATTTATTTACTTTGTTATGAGAAACAAAAGGGAGATCAAAAATTGTATATTCCATTCTTTTTTTGTAAAATGTTTTTTTACTTATAATTTTTTTTAAATCTCACCAATCCCTCCTCCACCCCCTCCCTTCTGGCAACCATTAGTTCGTTCTCTATATCTATGGATCTGTTTCTGTTTGTTCTGTTTATTCTGTTATTAGGGGGGAGGGGTTACATTTAAACGAAATCATATTGTATTTGTCTTTGTCTGACATATCACTTAGCATAATACTTTCTATGTCCATCCATGTTGTTGCAAATGGCAAAATTTCATTCTTTTTTTGTTGCTAATATTCTATATGTATGTGTGTGTGTATGTATATATATATATACACATATACACATATATATTTCACATCTTCTTTATCTATTCAGCTATTAATAGACACTAGGTTGCTTCCATATCTTGGCTATTGTAAAAAATGCTGCAATAAATATAGGGGTGCATATATCTTTTGAATTAATGTTTTTATTTTCTTTGGATGACTACCCAGAAGTGCAATTGCTGTCATATGGCAGCTCTGTTTTTAATTTTTTGAGGAATTTCGGTACTATTTTCCATTGTGGCTATACCAGTTTACAATTGTATATATTCTATTTCTTAAATAAATACCAACTTCTAAGATATTCCTGTCATAGAAAAATTTCAGCTATTCTACTCTTATACCCAATTGACTGTATGCCCAATAAAAATCTCATCTTATCTGTGAAAAACGGTCTTTTTCTTTTACTCTTTTTACCTGCAATATTGCCATTGGATAAATTCTCACTATCTATGCATACATATGATGATAGACCCATATTCTATAGATTTTAAGGATTCTGGTAAATGTCTTCAAACTGACATGTTTGCAGGAAATCTCTTGTCATCAGAAAAATAAAGTTAATCTTAAGTAGATACATGCATTAATTAAATTATTTTTAACTTTTATTAATATTTATCCTACACGTCTGCTTACTTTTTCCCCAAGTTTCTTTGTGATTGATGACTCTACATATTAATCTCACTCCCTCCTGCTGTCACTTTAAGTGCTTTCCCTGGATAGAAACATTTTAGTCCTTCACTTAAGAACTAATGGACTAATAAATTTATAAATACCTTCACTACCAGAAAATGGAGGGTTTTAATGTAACTCATTTGATCTAGCTACAACCAAATCTGACAGTGTTAGTGACATAATAACTGTGAAATCGCACAATCTCATGCCCCAAAGGCAAAGGGCTCTTCATGGCTTCTGATCCCGATGGTTCCTTAGTCACATATCTTATCATGGAATGTGTGAAGACATGGAAGCAAAAAATAACATGATCACATGTCAGCTTAGAATTTCAAGATCCCTCCCTCCTATATATTTAAAATTTCACCTTCATTCCATTTACCTCTGCTTTGGTTTTCTCCATAGCACTTATCACCACTTAGCATGGTTATTTTATATTTATTTATGTTCATTAATATAATATTTATTTATTCATATAAACTTTAGAAGGGCAGAGACTTTGTACTGTTTATTATCCTACCTTAAGTGGCTAAAAGTTCCGGACATAGAGACAATACTCAATTAATCATCATTGCATAAATTTATTAACAGATTAATACTGGAAATTAAACTGTTTTGCTCTCTAATTAATACAGTCTAAAGAAATTGTTTATATTAGTGTTTTTTCTTATTATTCTTTTAGCAATATTTATTTTTTAATCATATTAATTCCCATTTATTTTTTCATTATAAATCAACTCACAAAAGATTTGATTGCTGTATTTATACTTCTTTCATATAAGCTAGTTCTATATTGTTTTAAACTGTGATATAATTTATAATGTTTCTAGAGAGTAGACTAAAATTCAAACTCCCCAAGGTTTCTTTTTGCTATTTGTTACTTGTGGCACTTATCAATAACACCCTTTCTTGAGATATATAAAGTATTGCATTCTACTGCTCAGCCTTTGAAAATAATTTTAAGAGTCATTCTGTATTTGTCTTCAGATTTCATTTCATCTTCAGATTTTTGTATATTTAGCTTAATAGAGATAAGTGCTAGGAAATATTATTTTTATTCTAGCTTCATCAATCATCAATATCACTAAAACTTATTTCTGATAAAAATAAACAAACAAATAAACAAACAAATACATAAATATTTCATTTTCCTAATATGGTTTATCTTATTTAGATCTTTTGCATACGTGACAGATCTGAGCTGAGAGTTGAAGATCCTTGATACATATAAAGTCATGGACCCTTACTTTTCTCAACTATGCTTCTCTTTACATTTGAATCAAGTTATAAGAACAAATTGATAAACAACTTGGGCTTTGAAACTATGTTATCTAAATTTGAATTTAGATTTCTCTGCTTATTACACTGGCAACCTTAGGTAAGTTACTTTATTTGCCAAGATTCATTTATTCATTTATAAAATAGTGATATAGTTGTAACTATTTCATCAAAATATTGCCAGTAGTAAGTGAAATAATCCTGTGATAATAAATGTGATTATTTAGCACAAGGCCTGGCACATAATAATTGTTCAAAGCATTTTAGATGTTTGTCATCCCCCCAAACATATGGAAGTTCTTTCTTCTTGAATTCTAGATGTAATTTTGTATATGTACTCAAGATAGTTTCACATCTATCTAGTACTGAAGCTCTTTGTGTATTTCTCTTTTTCCTTTATTACCCTCACATAGGAAACCTTATCCATCTTTATCTTCTCTGAAGTGCCCAGAATTGTGTTTTTAACATGGCAGAAATTTAATATATATATTTTTAATTGAATTAAACCAATATAGGATACTATCATATGTCAACATCTACACTCGCTTAAAATGAAAATTAATCATTTCAAATGCCTCTTGCAAATAAGTAAAATTACATTAAAATTTTTTAAAATATAGTTGTCATAAAGCGTGAATGATAAATTCATTTAACAACTATGAATTGCTCTTGTAGTCATTATTTCAAAAGTAAGGATTATCTTGTGTTTATTGCTTTCAAATGTGTTGAATTTGATCTCCGTGGAAGAGTGAACTAGATTCAGAGATTCCGAACTCAATCATGGATGTATAAATTTAATACACAATATTTTAGAACACAGAGACTTCCCAAAGGATTGAAACAGAAGAACCAAGACCAACCCTATTGAAACATTACCAGTTTCTAATTTCCTTTCCTGTTCAAGTACTACTTTCTACATTGGTCTAACAGGTAATAACCATTCACATTTCACAGGATTAACTGGGACCCAGAGAATAAAAAATATGTTTAAGATTATTCAAAAAGCAGGCAAAAAAATAATGTTTGTTTTTAATCATCTGGTCTGGAGTGTCTCCTGATAATAATAACAACTAAACTAACAACAAATAATGTAGCTAATTGAATTTTTTAATGTGTGTAATTATTATAATAATTTTGATATATAGTGTTTTTCTCTAAGATTTTCTATTCAAAAACAAAAGAACAGCATAACTAGGACAAAAATAAATAAATATTATGATAATTTAACTTCTACAATTATCAACAGAGCTGACTGGATAGAAAATATAATTGATATTTTGCTAATCACATTTATAAAGCTGACACGCACACTTGGTATATTTATAATCGAAAATGTCAGCTTATGCAGGTCACCGAGAAGTCTCATTCAGCTTAAAACAGAGCATCTGATAAATCCCTGCTTTGACTTGCCTTGCTTTGACTTACCAATAATTTCATTTCTTGAATAACTAAGGAGACAAGAATGAGGAAATGATATTTTTAACTTAATTTTACTAAACCCAACATGTCAAGGATGATATTCACTTCACACTATTCATAAGCAGTACTGAATAGGCACTCAGGTTTGATAGCAATGGCCTTCCTGCTCTAACAGTTGCTCTTTCAGCAGTTGGTCATGGGTGTCCTGGACCCGGAGAAAGGTGACAGCACCCGGTGGATTGGGGGTATGCCTCGATGTCTCAGGAAAGTGGTACTAATGAACCAGTATTTCAATACAATCCTATAATAACATCATGACCATATTGCTGCATATTGGCTTTGTTGATAATTCTAAGTCTTCATCTCATGAGTCTCTTGAATTCATTTCCTAGTCTACGACCCATGAACACTTCTGTGTTCCTGAGCCTCATTCCTATTTAACTTAAACAACCTAACTTAAATCATAAGTCTCATGGTTTCTATCTCTCCAAAAGCATTCCAACTCTTTCTAGGATCCAGAGTGTCCATCTTCTAATCTGTCTTGGATTCTGTTTGTGACATTCGCCAAGTCAAAATCTCCAGTGTTTCTACATTATCATTAATACAAAACCCAATATTCTTAGTCAAAACATTAGGATATATCTTTCATTTGATTCCAAAATAATTTTAAAAACTTTTTCTGATACTTTTTTTCCTAGTTTTATTGAGAAATAAATGACATATATCACTATATAAGTTTAAGGTATACAGCATACTGGTTTGACTTACATGTATTATAAAATGATTACCAAAATAGGTTCAGCTAGGATCCATCTTCTCATATAGGTACAGTGAAGGGAAAACAAAGAAGAAAAGAAAAAAAATTAACCAACCAACGCAACAACAACAAAGTGACATACAACTCCCTGATCCACATTCCACAATTACGTTTTTGTTCATAACATTTTCCAGATGACTCAGTTCGCTTAGAATCTACTCTCTTAGAAACACTCCTATATATCCTATAGCAGTGCTAGCTATAGTCAACATATTGTACATTATATCCCTAAGACTTACTTATCTTATAACTGAAAGTTTGTATTACCAATTTCCTCTCTCCCTGATATTCACAGGTCTGATCTCTTTTCTATGATTTTGTTTTGTTTGTTTTTCAGATTCCACATATATATATAAGCATACAGCATTGTTCTTTCTCTGTCTGACTTATTTCCTTTAGCATAATGTCTTCAAGATCTATCCATGTTGTTGCAAATAGTAAGATTTTCTCATTTTTATGGCTGAATTATATATATCTCAGTATCACAATTTCTTTATTCCTTCATCCATTTATGAATGCTTAGGTCGTTTCCATGTTTGGTTACTGTAAATAATGCTGTAATGAACCTGGTGGCACAGATATTTTTTTGAGTTAGTGTTTCCTTGTCCTTTGAATACATTCCCTGAAGTGGAAATGTCAGACCATGTGGTAGTTCTATGTTTAATATTTGAGGAT
>NW_011888786.1:18748753-18750959 GCF_000151845.1 Pteropus vampyrus | reverse complement strand
AGCACTTATCACCACTTAGCATGGTTATTTTATATTTATTTATGTTCATTAATATAATATTTATTTATTCATATAAACTTTAGAAGGGCAGAGACTTTGTACTGTTTATTATCCTACCTTAAGTGGCTAAAATAGTTCCGGACATATAGACAATACTCAATTAATCATCATTGCATAAATTTATTAACAGATTAATACTGGAAATTAAACTGTTTTCCTCTCTAATTAATACAGTCTAAAGAAAATGTTTATATTAGTGTTTTTTCTTATTATTCTTTTAGCAATATTTATTTTTTAATCATATTAATTCCCATTTATTTTTTCATTATAAATCAACTCACAAAAGATTTGATTGCTGTATTTATACTTCTTTCATATAAGCTAGTTCTATATTGTTTTAAACTGTGATATAATTTATAATGTTTCTAGAGAGTAGACTAAAATTCAAACTCCCCAAGGTTTCTTTTTGCTATTTGTTACTTGTGGCACTTATCAATAACACCCTTTCTTGAGATATATAAAGTATTGCATTCTACTGCTCAGCCTTTGAAAATAATTTTAAGAGTCATTCTGTATTTGTCTTCAGATTTCATTTCATCTTCAGATTTTTGTATATTTAGCTTAATAGAGATAAGTGCTAGGAAATATTATTTTTATTCTAGCTTCATCAATCATCAATATCACTAAAACTTATTTCTGATAAAAATAAACAAACAAATAAACAAACAAATACATAAATATTTCATTTTCCTAATATGGTTTATCTTATTTAGATCTTTTGCATAGGTGACAGATCTGAGCTGAGAGTTGAAGATCCTTGATACATATAAAGTCATGGACCCTTACTTTTCTCAACTATGCCTTCTCCTTACATTTGAATCAAGTTATAAGAACAAATTGGTAAACAACTTGGGCTTTGAAACTATGTTATCTAAATTTGAATTTAGATTTCTCTGCTTATTACACTGGCAACCTTAGGTAAGTTACTTTATTTGCCAAGATTCATTTATTCATTTATAAAATAGTGATATAGTTGTAACTATTTCATCAAAATATTGCCAGTAGTAAGTGAAATAATCCTGTGATAATAAATGTGATTATTTAGCACAAGGCCTGGCACATAATAATTGTTCAAAGCATTTTAGATGTTTGTCATCCCCCCAAACATATGGAAGTTCTTTCTTCTTGAATTCTAGATGTAATTTTGTATATGTACTCAAGATAGTTTCACATCTATCTAGTACTGAAGCTCTTTGTGTATTTCTCTTTTTCCTTTATTACCCTCACATAGGAAACCTTATCCATCTTTATCTTCTCTGAAGTGCCCAGAATTGTGTTTTTAACATGGCAGAAATTTAATATATATATTTTTAATTGAATTAAACCAATACAGGATACTATCACATGTCAACATCTACACATGCTTAAAATGAAAATTAATCATTTCAAATGCCTCTTGCAAATAAGTAAAATTACATTAAAATTTTTTAAAATATAGTTGTCATAAAGCGTGAATGATAAATTCATTTAACAACTATGAATTGCTCTTGTAGTCATTATTTCAAAAGTAAGGATTATCTTGTGTTTATTGCTTTCAAATGTGTTGAATTTGATCTCCGTGGAAGAGTGAACTAGATTCAGAGATTCCGAACTCAATCATGGATGTATAAATTTAATACACAATATTTTAGAACACAGAGACTTCCCAAAGGATTGAAACAGAAGAACCAAGACCAACCCTATTGAAACATTACCAGTTTCTAATTTCCTTTCCTGTTCAAGTACTACTTTCTACATTGGTCTAACAGGTAATAACCATTCACATTTCACAGGATTAACTGGGACCCAGAGAATAAAAAATATGTTTAAGATTATTCAAAAAGCAGGCAAAAAAATAATGTTTGTTTTTAATCATCTGGTCTGGAGTGTCTCCTGATAATAATAACAACTAAACTAACAACAAATAATGTAGCTAATTGAATTTTTTAATGTGTGTAATTATTATAATAATTTTGATATATAGTGTTTTTCTCTAAGATTTTCTATTCAAAAACAAAAGAACAGCATAACTAGGACAAAAATAAATAAATATTATGATAATTTAACTTCTACAATTATCAACAGAGCTGACTGGATAGAAAATATAATTGATATTTTGCTAATCACATTTATAAAGCTGACACGCACACTTGGTATATTTATAATC
>NW_011888786.1:18735711-18746848 GCF_000151845.1 Pteropus vampyrus | reverse complement strand
TATCTCTCATCTTTTTGATGATGACCATTCTAACAAGTTGTAGTTTTAATTTGTAATTCTCCAATGACTATTCACCCTACAATCCAGTCAAAATGAAGAATTTGTTATTCTCTGAATAAAGAATACATTTTCACACTCTTATTATTTTCTTCTGCTGCTACTTTGATCTGGAATGCTGTTTTCTTCTTCTGTGTCCAAGCATTCATGGACTACCTCAAACATGATCTTCCTACAATTTTCAATAAACTATATACTCATTACAAGTTTTACAATGTTTTATATATGCTAGTAATGAAAGTAATCATGTTGTACAATTTATCACATTTATTTTTGCATATATATCTAATCTCCCTTTGTAGACTGTAAGTTTTTTGAGTATAACACATAACTGATTCATTTTTGTATCCTGATAACTCTTAGCATTTACTATAGCCACAGTAGCCACCCAATAGATACTCAGTGAATGAAAAAAATGAGTACAATGAAGAACAGGAAAATAAAATAAAATTGGTAGAAATGTTGGCAAAGATGGCTTTTCACCTAACTGGAAAAACATTCTGGCTATAGTAAATAATGTGTCAAATTCTCTAAAAGTGCACCATCTTGCATTGACCAAAAAGTAAATAAAACTAGAAATTCTAAAACAGTAAGTGACCAAGGAAGATGAAAATCCATAAAAAATTATATGTGGGCATAAAAGTAAACGTCACCTGAAACAGCTAAAGAAATCAATCTGCATGCAGCACAGGTGTTATTGTGAATATAAGTTGGAAGGCAGCTCTCATATATGCCCAAAGTAAGTTCCCAAATGTTGACTTGGTTAGTCTATCTCATGACCTGAGACTCTTGAACACCAAGGGGGTGAATAGTGGAAATACAGACAGAACTGAGTCATCTGGAAAATGTTATGAACAAAAACGTAATTGTGGAATGTGGATCAGGGAGTTGTATGTCACTTTGTTGTTGTTGCGTTGGTTGGTTAATTCTCTGGATATTATTTGCTGTATATCAACTAAGAAAAGAAAAAAATAAATAGGGAGGGAAGAATAGGCTCACTGTGGGGAAGGTAGTGATTATAAATATATATATTTATATATAATTATAATATACATAATAGTGATTATATATATTCACCAAAAACATATAAAAATATTAAAATAGAATAAAATACCAGTGTAATCATAAATAAAACATTCTGAAAAACATTCTACAAAATACTTGATCAATACTCCTCAGGTATGTCAGGATCATGAAAATAAGAAAACACTGAGAAACCCTCACAGACCAGAGGAGACTAAGAAAATGCAATAACTAAATGCGGTGTGGTATTTGGAGTGAATCCTGGAACAGAAAGTATAAATGAAAACCTGGTGAAATCCAAACAAAATGGTCTAGTGGTTGTTGGCTTCTCCTGAAACTTACATTTCTTGCTGGCTATGTGAGAATTTTGTTACTACTCCTGAGCCAGGAGAAATTATGAAGATAGGTAAGACATTTAACCTTTTCCACACCATGGTTAGGAGAAAGGAAATGAACAGAGAAAAACACCAGCAGTCCCCTTGTTGACTTTCTGCTAACCATCTCTATGGGCTGCCATTTTTCAAGTGAATTTAATGTCATTGGAAATAGGGAGATTACACCTACATGGGCACATCTACTGTGTAGGTCGAGCTCCTTTTACAGGTAACACTATTTGTGAGTTTCTATTTCTACATTCAGTCACTAACGACATAACAGTTTTTCATTTATCTGTTCATGTATTTATTTATTTGATAAGAATTTATTGAGTCTTCACTACATGCCAGTGCATCAGCACTTTTCTAAGAACTAAAGACACAAAAAGATGAAAAATTTTCTTTAATCTCAAGTAGTTTGCATGCAGTGTTTAACGAGTGTCTGCTTTGTGCCATGGAGTATAATGTGAATTTGGTTAAATTCTGTAGATATATAATTACGAAAACTGTTAACTTATGCATTAATGAAGCTGAAGGGAAGACTTTAAATAAGATTCCATTAGGTTGGAACATTTGGACCATACTAATGAAATTAATTTTAAAATGCTAGACATAATTTTTTTTGAAATATCGAGAATTCAAACAGAGGCCTATTTTAACAGCAGCAGATATTAATATGTTCTCTTTAAAAAAAATAAAATAAAATAAAAGCTTAGAGCTTCTTTGATGGCTCTCTATTTGGTTGTATATCAGTCAACTAAGAAATGACTACCCAAAAAGGCAATGCACAATTTAGAGTTCATCGAGTAAAGTACACTTTCAACAGCACTTTCCTATATTTTAAGCAGGGTACTAAAATAATGGTATATATTTTTAAAGAAATAAGTTGTCCAAGGAAAATTTCATTTGAGAAATGGTTAAATAGTTGAAGAAATTTTCTGAAAGTACAAGGCATGTCTTAGAGAAGTTTTGAAGAATTGCCTTGTCAAAGAAGAATTCTACTTTTTCTGGATAGTGCCAAGATTCCAAACTACAGCAAGCAGGCCAAAGTTATATAGCAATTGATGTCAAATCAATACTGGTTAGAACTGGATAAGAACGAAGCTGTTAGAAAATCAAAGTGTTTCCTCAAGTGATAATGAGCTCTTCACAGCTGAATATGTCAGGGATAGAATAGTTTGTAGTGGGTCAGATGATAAGTAAGACTTTTACATTTTCTCCCAACTTCGGAATTCTATAGTTCTAAGAAGATGTAGTTGTCAATACGTCTGACATAAATAAAAGGAAATAAGTTTGCCTTCTGTAGACGTTAATAGTTTTGTGAATTTGCATCTCTTGCTGCCACTCACATTTGCCCAAAATAAGTTCCTGAATGTTGATTTGAGTAGTCTACCTCATTTTTTTCTCCTTGGCAATAACTCAGATGAAATGGCTTTACTATATTCCTGTACACAATCCAAAAGACGACAGCCAATAACATCCAATTATATTTAAGAAAACAAATGATATTAAATCTCAGTTTGTTTCAGTGAGTATTGCCTATCTGGCCTACCTCTTTTAAACTCTTGAGTGGGAATTTGACAGTAATGATTTGTAAATCTTCTAAAGAAAGGTGAAAATCAGAGAAGGAAGAATTACTAAAGTCCTGATGTTTCGCAGATTAGTAGCCTGCCATTAAGAAAGTGTGGGACATTGGTGAGTGAGCTGGAGCCATAAGCATTATCAGGTAAAAGCAAGGTTTTCTGGAGCTACAGAAAGAAATGAGCTTGTTACTACTTCTGGTATTAATCATAATAAGTGTTTTATCTAAGCCTGTCATGTTTAGTTTCTCCATGCAATTTACTTCTCAGGCACGCTGTTCACAATATCAGTTGGCCTTATCTTTTAACTTATAGTCTTCAAGTACCTAAATGTATTTCCCCCAAAGTTCCCACAGTTAACATGACAAAAGTCAACATAAGTGCTATTTTAAGACGATGTTGCCCCACATTATAAAAGACAGAGTTGCTTATTCCTCGCTACTCCTATCATCTGTTGAAAAGTGTAACAGGCAGCACTGATTCTTTGCCTAATTGCAGTTTTACTGTGAAAACTGCAAGATTTTAAACGGAGAATCCCCAGTGCTTTTAAAAATTCATATATTTTACTTTTTATCTTTGCCAAAATAATACAATAGAGATCAGCTCATCTTATATCCTGCTCATTTTTTTTTTTTTTTTATCAACCCACACTGGTTAGCCAATACAGTTAAGTCCACAAGTAGTTTTTGAGAGATCACATTATGAAGCTCAACTTCTAAGGATCATAGAACACTACAAAGAGAAATCCAACCAAGCAAATAACCAGAAAACAAACAAACAAAAAAATTAAACCAACAACAATGCAGAAACAGACATTTTGCTAAAAATGTGGAAGGTAGAAACTGGTAGCTTTTATAAACCCAGTCCATACAGCTCGCACTGAAGAAACATGTCAACCTGAAGGGAAGATATGACTCTAAGATTAGACAGCTAATAATATTCCACTCTGCATGACCCTATTTCGTTGTAGTCCTCTAAGATCTGCTAATAATCCTTTATAATTAAGCTTCCAGCTTAATATTAAAATGTAGTCCACATGAACACCAATCGCAGTGTATTTCAAAAGCTGAAGTGGTTGCCGCTTCCAGCCATGCATGACAATCACTGCGCAGATTTAATTTCATATTTTTGATGATTTGTCCAAGATTTAAAGGAAAATTATGATTTGTTTTTTATCCATAAATGCAGTGAAATTGGTCTAATTTAAAATCAAACTGTTAAATGTATGCCCAAAGTATAGGTCTTATGAATTTGCATTCTTCTCTTTAGAACACAAAATTTTGCTACCTCCTCACAGAAGTGTGGTCATCTTTTGAGGAGTGTCTTGTGAAGTGTTTATATAGTAAATGAAGCTGGTAGTACTCAAAACTACAAATGGATGCCATAGAGCAAGACAAAAAACTCTTGATTCCACATTATGTGTAATAAGATTTGAATAAACACTACTGCCCATATTCAATTGTAGTGCATATAGCATTTTCTATCTCTTCTATTTCAATGTATTACCTTCATGATATCTTGAAAAATTCAATTTTGCCCAATAACTAACAATTTAAATCAAACAATAATTATTAGAAATAACACATTCAAAACGTATTTAGTTTACCTGAGATAGTTTTACATTTCAGTACAGCTGGATCATGAATATAATCTATTTAGCAAATCTATTTCAGAACAAAATTATTGTTAGAATGTTGTGAATATTGATCCGAGGGCAGAGTCTTCTTCAAAAAAATAATTATAAGTAATTTAACCTATGTTCTTTTCTGATTCTGCTTCTCACATAAAAACAAGGGAGTTGGGGTAATGTTAACAATTTTCAAATTTAAATGTTGGCTTTGACTCCAATAAAGAAAAAAAGTGAAAATTATTTCATGATATTTTTAAAGATTTGGCTTGATTTTAATTTACAGATAACAGACTGTGTTAGTGTAGGCTGTTTTCCAAGTTGAGTGTTACTATAGATTAGAAAAATAATATGCTGTCAGAAAATAATGACTTGTAATTATCGTAACTATATCTAGACTCATACAGTGTTGGAAATTAATACCGCTTCCCAAATAGCTATTTGGTCAGTTTGCTATTAGACATTTGACTAAATTTAACCACTTTTGCTGAGGGACGAGGTTTTCCTTAATTTGTTTATATGTTAGCTTTAAGCAAAAGCTAGTCCTAAAGCAATGACTACAAGTTCCAATTAAGCCATTTTTTTAATGGTTTATGTCAAGGTTAGTGATAATATCCATTTGAAAATTCTTGGAAACATTTATGAGCACTTTTTTTTAGAAGTCGTATATCCTAAGTATTGAAAAAAACAAGCCAAGAAATTTCAAGTCCCTTTTTATTTAATTCTTACTACATTCCAGGCACTGTGGCATATAATGATGGAAGTAAAAGATGAATAAAACATAGGGTCTTACTTCAGAGAGCTTTTAATCTAGTTGAGAGATTTGCAGAGGAGGGTGGTAAAGGAGGAAGTATAGAAGGAAGAATAGGCAGAGGGTCAACTTCACAATCCATAAAACTCAACTGCAAAAGCCTCTGAAAGGACAGGCAGGAAATACAAGAGTAACTAGCTAAGTATAAGATATTAAGGAATTGTAGGTACTCTAAATAACTGTAGAGTGCTTGCTTCATGCAGAGGCTTTCAAAATAACTTATTTTAAAAAATGTGCTAGTTAATCAAAATAGTATATTGGCCCAATTCATTCTGCAATTTACAATCCTCATTTTAAACTATAAGACAGATTACATTTATAGTAAAGATACAAGTAAAATTTACCAGGAGCCTAAAGAGCATAGTGAGTAAATTGGGTCAAGAATTGAAGAAGTCTTCAGAGAGAAGGTAAGATTTAACTGAAGCTTGTCAAATGAGGATTCAACACACAGTGAGTGGTAGATGCAATATGATGCAGTGGCTAAGAGCCTGGGATTTGGAGCTATACTGCTTGGGTTCAAATGTTAGCTCTGTTACTGGCCAGTTCTGTGATCCTGGCAAGCTACTTAACCTCTACAGCCTCAGTTTCCTCATATGTAACATGGATACTTACCATAGTGATAATTTTATCATTTAAAAATTAAATAAGACACATGCAAATTACTAGTTTAACTATTACATTTATACGTATAGTTATATATATTAGCCATTTTTATTGATCATTTCTAGAATTTAGCAAATCCTTCTGTAAAAACTGATCTCAGATCTTACCATCCTCATCACTTTGTTGCAGAGCAGATATCATGAGCAAGTCGGGTTATCAGACCTAGAGCTAGAATCACCAATGAAAGGGCAGAGGAGATGAGAGAGAGCACAGTAACGAACAAAGTGGTAAATGCCAAGAGGTGTTATTCCATATTTCATCACACTGGATAATGTCTTACTGTTTCAGAGGTCGCAAGCTGTGGCAAGACAAACCTTATCTGGCACTGTGCTGGAATCATTAGTTGAAAATGCACTCGATCAGAAATAGATGGTGCTGACTGGAGCAAAACAATTATGCCAAGTGTTTGCTCCTCTCCTGTCGCTTGGCTCTAATGATTTAACTGCTGTGAGCAGAATCTGCCTTTCCCACTCAGAACGAGGGGGCGCAAAGAGATTTTCATGGAAAGAAAGTTTTGGCTTTTTTCTCTCTGGAGATTTATATTGAAAAGGTAACACATCAGGTGAAAAAATGGAAAGAAAATAACTGAAAACAAAAACAAACTAAGTTTCTTCCCATCTTTATGTCAGGCCTAATTTTCCACAACAACTTCTAATGATTTCGTAGCATCAGTGCACAGTCCTGAGGTTGATTCTCAAGGCCTTCTTAATCTGACCTCTCATCTCTTCCCAATAGCACACTCTATCCCCAACAGGCCAGTAGGATATCACTTTGCCCTGCAAATGTCTCCGTAGTTACAGGACACTTCACACTCACCTTCCTTGTCTACTTCCCCTATTCTGAACAAATCTTTGCTTTCTCTTAAGGACCAATTCTGGTCCTGATGTGCTTTCCTCAACTGCAACAATACAAAATGAACTCTCCTTCCTTCAAATTATGATTTAATTATATCCTAAATTATATTCTAAATTATACCCTAAATTATACCCTAATTTATATAAATCCTATTTCATCAACTATGGACATTCAAAGCTAAAATGACTTTAGTTGCCTCTAAAATTTGCCAGTCATATGCTTAATCTTTCTCCTCAAAAAATTTTTGATAGTTATTACATTTTACTTATTTTTAGATATGTCTATATTTTAAAATATTTTATTTGAATGATGTTTTTATATAAGATATAAAAAGTTAGGGCTTAAATTATGGATTTTTTCTTCAAAATGGCAAGCTAATTTTATTTACTGAATAATCCTTCCCTTCAAGATTCAATTCTAATATCTTCTTTAGCCTAATCAGTATATTTCAAGGAATCTGAGAACATTGATCTGCCTATTCTCAAGATCACTATTAAAATATTGAAATTACTCATCTGTATTTTGTTTTATCATTGAATTTTTTCTGAATATTCCTTTATATGTTTACTATTCTAGATAACTTTTAGAACTCTTTTGTTTATTAAAACAAATCTTAGGTTTTCATAAGGATTACCTTAATATACCTAGCAATTTGGCAAGAACTGTAGGACTATTATGTTATCAATTCAGAAATGTCCTAAGTCCCATTTTGCAAAGAAAGCTGTTTCAAATGTCATTGTCCCCATGGATCTTTTAACTATACAATGGGAAATAATCCTTCAATTTTCTAAACTCCTATGGGGGAAGGTGTAATTTTGTGGATAAGTTATGCCACATCAAAAATTTTGCTTTTACCCAAATGTCAGCTTTCTTTTTTTTCTTTGGTTTCTAAAATCTACGCAATCATTTCTGTTTTAACTTGATATCAACTTGTATGCAAAACTCTACACTTTTTAACATTTCCCCAAAAGTCCACTTAATAAATTGATGAGAAACAAAGATTTTTTTTTTATAGAAAATTATATAACTTATAGGACAGGTATTTTATATTACAGATTCTCAACAAACAATTTAAAAATCATTTTAAATTCCTATTAGCTATTTTCTGTCTTATTCCAGCCCCCATCTCAGTACATCTTTCCAGATATCTTCTTATGCTCTCCTGGCACAGTGAGTACTCGGCCAGAGTGGCCTCCACACTGGCCAAAGCTTCCCCCACTAAGCAAAGAGCTTTCTATTTCTTAGGAAGCTGGGCCCCAGCTGAGAGCCAGATCTTGGAGGCTCCATCTCTGTCCAAGTGTGAACTCATCAAATTGTCATTAAAAACATCATGAGGTGACATGGTGGTGGGAGTCTTTTCATAAAATGAAGTCTTATACCAGCTGCTAAAAAAATAAAAATTTCTCCATATCTATATTTACTTAATTGTGACCATGTGTTATCTCCCCACTGTATGACAAATTCTGTAAATACAAAATCGCTGTCATATTAATCTTCAAATAACTCCACAGCACTATGTGCATGACCTACCATGCCTTGTTTTTTACAGATAAACGTTCTTGAATGAGTGGATTAATTAATTGATAAAGTAATAATTGAATGAAAGTATGGTCTTTGTGTGACCCACAAAATATATGAATAGAATTGACTTGGAGACAATTCTGTTTCATTAAAATGAAGAGATTTATTTTCACCACTACTTAAATCTTATTTCTCATTTTCTTCACAAGTCTACAATATCTCACTCTCTTAGTGGAGAGGTTTTTTTTGTGGATCTCAATTTTAAAAAGAAACAAGCCCATCTCTAGTTTCAAGTTGCTTTTATTTGTTCGTTTTGTTTTTGTCTCTCATTTACTCTGAATCGGCCTCTCTCAAATTCTCATAGGATATCAAAAAGGACAAAGGGAAAAAATAAAATTTGTAGCACCACCGAAATTTAATGCAACAGGATAGTAAATGGAATTTTTCAGTTGTCCTAGAATTTGCAATTGGGACATAAAGTTGAAAACCAATTAGTCAAGCTCCCTGTTATAAAGAGAGGAAAGGCCAGGAAGTCCAAACAAGTTGTCCAAAGTGCAACAAGTTTCTTTAATTACAAGATCTACCTTTTAAAACTACAATTTCATTTTAAGTTTGCCTACTAACATGAAGCAAAGAAGAATTGTCATAGGCATTATTGTGGGAAACTTCACTATTCTTTTTTATTTCAAAAGAAAATATATTAATATGACAAAGCAAATACATTAATATATAAGGGTAGAGAAAATTAATTTATTATAAGGTTATAATATTATAACTATGTACCTTACAGAGCCTAAATTTAATTTTTCTTCAAGTATTTATTGGATTTTTCAAAATATTATAATATGTATACATACACATACAAATATATATACACAGATAAATATATACTGAGCCATAAGAAAATCTCAATAAATCCCAACCAGAAATTGCATCAGTTCCATTATCTGTATTTGACAGTACAACAAAAATGAAAAATTAATAACAAGCATTATTAATAACTTTAAAAAAGAATCCTCCTGGAATTTTTAAAAAGCTTATCTAATTCATTATTGAGCTAAATAGTAAATTTTAAAAGCCCTAGTAAATAATTCAGGGAATAATAAAATTGAGAGCGCTGAACAATTGTGAGACATTCAGTTTAATAAAGAAAAAACATGGCTTTAAAGGTAATCATTATGAAATAAAAACAAATGGACCATGTTGCGTCCTCCTCTTTTTTTGCTCCTAAATCAGCTTCTTTTTAAGCAACCATGTTGTACACTCTGTTAAACACTTTACAATAGCTTTTCCTTAGAACTCTGACTCCAAGAGGTAGATACCATTGTTTGAAGTTTACACATTGGAAACTGAGGCTGAGAGAGTTTAAATAACTTTTGCAAAATTACACAGCTAGCAAATGCCCAATTTGGGATTCATAATAGAATGTGTGACATTACAATTAGAATAAAGTATTAAACATAACAGAATAGTGAATTTTAAACCAAAATGTTATTAGCATTAGAGTAATCAAGACTACTATATTAACTATAAAAGAGATGGACTTCTGATAAATGAAATAAGGAAAAAGACTATGAACAAGCAACCAAATATCAGGAGAAAAAAATGTATAACAGCAAAAAGATGAAATTTAAAAGATTTTTAGACATATTGTATGTATTTTAGTACTAAATAATTTGAGATTTTGTGTAACTTTAAAATATATACAAGTTAACTCAAAAGTTAACTCATGAGAATCTAAAGAGAGAAATGGAAGAAATTGAAAGTGTATCAGAGATTAGGTCTTCAGATAGTTTTAGATCAAAATAACTTTACTGATGAGTTACTTTGATTTCTTAAGAAATAGATAATGTCAATGTTTTATAATATTATCTAACATAAAAGAAGTAATTTGAAATATGTGTTTTTATTAAATTTTGTGAGGTAACATTGATTAATAATATTACATAAATGTCAGGTGTACAATGTTTTAATTAGATATCTGTATACCCTATTGCGTGCTCACCAGCATAAGTTTAGTTTCCTTTCATTACCATATATTTGAGGTGAAGGGGATCAAATGTATTTTTTGGCATTTCTTTAATTCGCATGTCAAAATCTGAGTGAGAGGACCACCTACAAATCACTAAAACGCTGCCCTGCTTAAGGAGATATATGAGAAACACTAAGCAATTAAAGAGCAATGGAATAAGAGAGTTAAAGCAACATGATTCTGAAAGATCTAACAAAAATATCATAAAAAATAATTTTAAAAAATATTATTAGTCTAAAGGGTTAATTTAAAATAAAAACAGTAGCATCTTTCCTAAATGAAAGCTTAACAGGTATAAACTTTCAGTAATTAATAACAGTATCAAAATATGTAATGCAAATATCGTTAGAACTTTTTAAAAGATTTTTGTTAATTTTTAAATATATAATTGAAGTGGGAGAATTTAATTTACCACTCAATCCCTGTCAGATTAAGTAAATAAAAGTGAAATAAAATATAAAATGTCTAAATAATGTAAAATTAATGTATTGAATTCAATCTATAACTGACAGAGAACACTTTCTTTTCTAAGTGTTCATGAAATATTTATTTTTAAAATTGTGTATTAGGTCACAAAGAAAACTGCAAGACAAT
>NW_011888786.1:18716993-18735034 GCF_000151845.1 Pteropus vampyrus | reverse complement strand
TAAATATGAACTTAGAACTCATCTAGTAAAAAAAAAAAAAAATTGTATGTGCCCTGAATAATGTATGTTCTATTAGACAAATTTTTGTTCTAAAAGCCCCAAACCACTAAAACTTTAAGTTTTTGAGATATTTTATCCCAAATTAAAATCAGATACATTTTATTCAGACTATTTGAAGGTCATCCCATTATCCCCTGGCTGAAAGAGGAGGCAAAATTCTCACAGAGATTGGTCTTCTCATATTTGTTCTAATAAATGAATATTCTTTTCTGAAAAAAATAAGTTAAAAATTCAAAGTTCAAATTCTCTTCTCATCCATCAATTTCAACATTCTCTTTCACTAGGGTAAATTGTACCATCTAGTTTACTTTCTGGACTTTGATTATTTCAAATTTCAGCAGACAGTGAGACCAAGTGAAAGACTATTGTAAGTGTGATCAGTCTTCTTGTGTTACTGCCATTTAGATCCAGATTTCAAAGGTCAATGAATTAGGCCAGTACTGTTTAGATTATGTTCCAACTACAAACATACCATAATGTGCAGAGCTGATAAGAAACATGATCAATAACCAGATAGTATCTTAGAGCTGGTACTTTAGAAAGGAAGATGATCATATATGACCTAACATTTTCAGCATTCGTTTACAACATATTGATCAATTATATAGCAGTCAATGCATCCTAAACAGCATGACTGCTCAAGCTAAACTCGCTTTATATCTTAAGAACCAGATAGAAACCTATGCAGCTGCATTTTTCAATGTTGGCTATAGATTTTTTGTACTTCTGTTTAATATATAGCTTTAACGATTCATCTTGGCACTTTTCTTACACCTATTCTGAAAATAGTGTGTTCTTAACCGAGTAAATAAGTCAAATACAAATAAAAAGTAGGTCAACTTAAACCCTGAAAAATCTCCAGTGAAAGTAGTATATGAGTGTTGTTAAATCAATTTATTCAGTATTCCAAAGGATCAGAGCTCTTTTCTAAAGCTCTAAAGCTCTGGATAAAATTCTTGTATAGAGATTCTATATATGCCATCTAATATGAAACTTAAACAGTTTAATATTTCATTAACAAAATACCAATCTATGATTCCTGACTGAAGAGTTTCTAACACAGGAAGTTTAAATGAGGTTTAAGTGCATTTGTACTCAGGTGACAGCTAAACTACAGCAAGTTCCTTCTCTATGCCAGGTTTCATATTAAGCACTACATATATACTATTTCGAATAAATTTGAACAGCAGCATTACAGGAAAATGGGGAATAGGAAATCCCCATTTTAGAGAAGAGGGCGATAAAGCAAAGAAAATAAGTACCTCCCTGCTTAATCAGTTAGTTTCAAATCTAGCCAACTCAGCTCTGTAGTTTACACTCTTGACCTCTGTGCCTTGTTATAGCTATTCAGAGATTTTTCTTGTCTTTTGCATGTATGTATCTTTAAAATTCCTAATGATACATGTTGTTAAATGATTTAAATGTGGCATAAAGTTCCCATTAATAAATAACACTATTTTCTAAAACTGCTGTGATTATTTCAGTTCATACATGGTATGTCCAAATGTAAGCTTCTTGCCACACACTTCTTTCTTGCCCCTTTTTTTCCTTTTTAGTCTATTTCTCTTCTCTTCTCAAGTCACTTACATATATATTCCTTAAGTTCTTTTTCTCCCAAAAACTTCACTCCATCCTCTCAGGCTATTTTCTCTACCCCTCAGAGCTGTGACCTAGCCCAACTGGCTTTCCTCTAAGCCCACCCTGTCCACTCACCTCTCTCTACCCAAGTCCTTATTCCCTGGCCTCTGACTCCTAGGAATGACTCATTTATCGCCCTTCTACAATCCTAAGATTATGGCCCCAGTGTATTTTATCATCAAATGTAGAGTCAATGCTGTAATAAAGTTGTCTTTCAAACACATCTTCAATAGTGATCAATATACTTATGGAAGACTTTGAAGACTTTTCCTCTGGGGACTGCATGTTTCAATTTTGTCTTTCTGATCTAAAATTTTATTTCTAAATTTCAGTTCAATAACCGCCTGGTTACTAAACAGAGCATAAAAGATTTGGTCGTTTTTAAAACAAGCTTTATCTCATGTGGTGTTGCTTGACAATTAATCTCTATTCTCACCTTAGCTAGGAAAGTTCGCTGCTTTGTGATAAAGTACTGCCTGACATTCCAGTAAACTTTTCCATCAACAAAACGAATAGAAATATAAAAGAGTAAAAGAAAAGAAAAAATGTGGACCATGGAAAGAGGGATGTGAAAATGATGCTAACAAAAAATAAACCAAAAAGAATTTAAAAAATAGAAACTAAAAATCAATTTTCAAATAAATACAAACATTTATTACCTGTTTAATAGAAAAAAAAAGTAAAAGATTTATTTTAAAAATTATCAACGACTCAAAAACAAAATGCTTGTTTTCATTTGTACTATATTAATTTTAAGGTATAATTATTTAGACAAAAATAACCCATCATTGCAATGATTACATAGGAATGAAACTTTTAATTTCAGAATTAGATCAAAAGCCGAGTGAACGGTGTGTGTGTGTGTGTGTGTGTGTGAACATGTTTATGTGTTTCCAAGTGCACTCACACTTCATTGAACCATATCTGGGTGTTTATTTTGCATAATGAACCTTCCTCATCTGTCATCTTCTGCACTGTGGGAGGGAATAAGTAGGGCAGGGCGGTAAACTTTGTCCTCCTTGCCCTTAAAGAAAATTCTGCCATTAAATGGAGAAAAACTAAGACCTTCCTTAGAATCGCAGAGATTCCGACCACTTGTTTGTGGTAGAATTCTGCTTCTCTCCCCAGGGACTGTTCTATGCTTCTCTCCTCCCTGTTAGTCTAGATACTTATATTCCTAATATTGAAAGAGCTGAATGAAGTTTTATTACATTTCTCAGAAGGCTAAAATAAGTGGAACTTTTAAGTGTGCCTTGAAACTCTGTGTTCATGTAGAGTTTTTTCTTTGTTTTTTGTTTTTTTGTTGTTGTTGTTTTTCTGCTGTGGATGGTTGATGCTGCAGGAGCAGACTGTTGTGCCTTGAATTCCAACAAGAAAAAGGTGATGTGTTATTGCTTTTTTTGAATAAAGAGTGAGTATTTTTTTAAGGCTTTTTACTTCAATGTGCTCCATTTTTATTCTTGTTCAATTCAATGAGAGTCATTTAAATGCCATGCAACATTAATTTATATTTACTCATTTGAAAACTTTGTCTAGTTATTTGCTCATTTTAGAATCATTTGAGACCAATCTGTAAACAATATTCAAATTCACTGTCATGTAACAAGAATTAACGTGTGTGCATATACATGAATTGGGGGAGGCAGGGGATAAAGAGAAGAAAAATTATAACAAGCATATTAGAAATTAGCAAAATGTCAATTTTTAGAATAACCATGTTGTCTCCTTCTTTTTTTTTTTACCCTAAATCAGTTTTGACCTCATCCTGACAATTAGGAAGTTATTTATAAGCAATGATATGGTTCATGGAAGTGGTGTATATATTTTCAAAGATTACTTTAGAAGATTAATACCTTTTGGTATATCTGATCCATTTGCTTCTTTAGGGTTCACATTTTGGAGGAAGTGTCATGTGATTTTACAGAGGGATCTTTATAACCTGAGTTCTCAAAGCTGTGTATGAAACAGATTTTAAGGGACCGAGGCCTGATTAAAACAGTTAGCCTGTTCATATCTTCCCTATTTACTGTGGATTACAGGAAAGGAAGTTGGGGTTAAATCAGCAGGTCTTCTGCTTCCCCAGAGGTTAACCTGGCAGCAGGTTTGGCACCCACGGGGGGCCTGACAGGTAGCAGGATTTGTCTGAGCAAGCTGTCTGAGAACGAACAAGGCAAACTGAATGCTCTGGATTAGTTCTGGATTATGTTGTCAGAGTGAAAGCTGATGGACAAACTGCAAAGGAATAAAACACAATCTGTTTGGGAAGAGAGGCAGCGTGCATAGCTTTCATTTTTCAAGAAATGACAAAAAAATCATTAATAATTTGTAAATCCACGTCCATTAACTTTTCTCTTTGTTATCCCAAGACAGCCTTTTTAACATGAGTTTGCCACTGTCCTATATCTCTTCTTTCTTGTGACAGATGGCAAGATAGATATGAAATTGGGTTTGTAAAATAATATCCCCACCTCTAAGGAAGACAGAAACTGTATTCTCCTAATGAAACTGTGTCTCCCCCATGACCTCCCCATCCCACCCACAGGATAAAAGGAAATTTTGACATTGCTAAGATAGTCAAATAACATGTGTTTGCTTTCTTCCCTCTGTAATAAATATTTAAGACAATGATATTAGTTAATAAAATTTAAAGCCAAAAAGAAGTAAATAATCATAATAGTATTAATACCTTTATCATGATAAAATGTGATATTTTTTTCATAAAAATATTTAAGCATCTGTTCAAACTATCTGGTATAGTTAATAGGTACAAATACTCAAGTACTTAAAAAAACAAATTTCAATCTCTATAGAAGGGGATTATGTTTTTCTAATAAAGGAGATCATAAAATTCTTAGAGTAGTTTTAAATAGTTGTGGTGACAGTTTCCCTTTACTAACAAATCTAACCTTCTAAAACAATTTAGATTTTGTTTTTTCTTACAAGTTTCATAATCTATTTTAGCATTTCTTAAGATGCAATTACTTTGTCATCAGAAAAAAACTCTCTGATTAGACTTATTTGAAACTAAGAACTATTTTAAATGTTTGTAAAATATGAAAAACTAGAATAGTAAGATATTTTGACTTATAATTGAATTACTATTATGACTACAATCATTTCAAAAATTAAGTTTTGTTGGCTCAACGGCTAAAATTCATAAACTTAACAGTCATAGCAGGACTTACTTATATGCTCTCTTCTATGATTTCAATAACAAATTCTCTCTTCTTCTTAGTGGAAAAGTTTGGTTTATTTTCTACCAGAAAGAGTACAAATTAAGTCCCAATTCTTCAGGATAAACCCAGGCTTTTGTGTATTGAGTATTTTTGTGTATTTCATTACAAAAAGAAGGAATTCATAGTCCCAAATTAACATTTTTAACTTCAGAAGAATTTGATCTTGAGTTTCCATTGCTCTGGCATCTCCTGCATCTGGCCCATAATAAGCAGTCAATAAGTATTTAATGAATAGATAAATAAATCAATAAAACCACATTTGCTGCAAAAAAAAAATATTGCAAGAAGCAAAAAAATGGATATTAGTAATTTTATTTTTCATAATATTGCTGTATTGAATAATGTTAATACATGAAGCATAAAAGAATAATAATGACTAAAAAACATAGACTCAAACTGGTTATTTTACATTATAATAAATAAAAAAGCTCTTTGTTAGCCTGAAGCAATGTGATTTTTTAAAAAAACTATAGTTGATTAAACCAATCTATGTGTTTACTTTTAAGCCAGTTCAACCATAGACCATCATTATAGTCCGTATTACTGCAAAAAAAGTAATCAATACTGTATGTGTTCTCACTTTTAAAATGAACATCAAACTACTTGCACATAAAATGTACATTTTATTACCAGTTAATAAACATTGAAAACAATTTTGATCTATTAGTGTCTAATAAAAATAACTTTATTTTATTATTCTGTAGTAATATAAACAGCTACATAAAGAAATATCAAGATTTTGTTTTTCTCCTCAGTGTCCTTAAGATAAGCTCTGCTTTACTGTAATGTAGTGTTTCCTGATTATTTTCACATTGTGGTATACAAAGACAACGATAGTATTTCCGTGGGCGCTGTTTTAACAGAGAAAGCTGCCTTTGGCTGGGCGCGTCCGCTGCTTTGCATTGGCCAAAGACATCAATCTTTCCTCACATCTGCGCCACAGCGCCTGGACAGGAAGTGCCACAGTGCCGGACTCTTATTTTTAATCTCAGGACAAATTTGTCAGTCATTAATTTAGTTGTAGAAGTGGAAACTTTGTCTTTTCCTTGTTTCTAAAGAAACAAAAGCAGTAATAGAAGCTAAAATGATTTTCATCATTTTAAATAGTGCAATAGTAATGAAAATAACTTCATGAATAATCTAACTACTTAGAAAACAGTTTTCAATAAAAAAGAAGCTTATGAGAACATCACCTTCAAAAGAATGTTTATACAATAAGAGAACTTTATTTAACTGCCACTTGTGTTATGTACATAGAAGAGACAGTATAAAAACAAACAACTGGGCTGTGGTTTGGAGTTATATAAAAACTTCAAATATTTACAATTTTAAGTGTGTTAAAAGATTAGCAGGAGAAGGAGAGGTTTCACAGATATTATATAGGTGATAATTATTTTCATTCCTATGAAATCACCTACAGTAGATGACACTGGCCAGGTCACTAGCCTTTCTCATTTTCTCAAAGGTAAAAATAGTATCAAATATTTTAGGCCAAAGAATTGTCTTGTCCATGACTATGATAATCAATATATGTATAGGCTTGGATAAATTATAAGCATTCTATGAAAAAGATGGAGGGATGGGAATAGGAACCAAAGCCAGGATGCATTTAAAGAGTCTCTGAACTCCTTAAACCAAATTACTGTTTCCTAATGGAGTGAAGATATTACATTACTTCATTATTCTTCTTTTCAAAAATGACATTAGCTTCTTTAAAATTCTTCAGAATCTATGTTATGGTAGTTTTCCTGGACCGATTAGTTTTGTAGATTTTTGTTGTAGAAAATCTTGTTGTTTTGTATCTTTGCAAACCAAACGAGAACATCAAGTTGTAGAGATATTTAAATTGTAAATTTTCTAGTATGAAATAAAATCTCACTAAAAGCCGAAACGATTCAAGAATTATAAAATAACTTTTTATATACAGTGTCCACTCTAGTAAACAAGAATAAAAAATAATTATTGGGTTTAGACAATTAAAATATATAAAATAAGAAAGTGAAGGTTACCTTTTCATAAAGTTTGGAAGAGAAAAAAAGAAAGAAAAATTAATACTAGCTAGAGAGACCCAAGGATTAAGGGACATTTTATTAAAATGGGAGAGAGCTGAGCATTCTATTTGAGCATATTTATGAGAAGGAACCATTAGAGAGGGTTGGTAGAAGATGAGGGTGGAGTAAAATCCAGCAAAATGGGAAGATTATGAAATCAAAGGATGGGATGAAGGATACATCTTTTGACCTCGGGGAAAATACTTTGAAGACTTGTCTTGTTATGGATAGCCTACAGGTAGAAGGACACATTACGATGAGTGTTTGCGACACAGTTGTGATGGCACAGTTTTCTCAATAAATCAAGAGGTGAATAGCTGACGGGGGAAAATGTTGAACATGTCACGTGAGAAATGTGACAAATGTTTAAATCATTTATTCCAAAAAATTGGGAAAGGATGTTAAAGAAAGTTACAATGACTGGTCAAATTGGGGACCATATTTTTGTAATGGTCAGTGTCCAAGTTTATGTGATTCTTCTTGGTAGGTTCACTTGCATGAATATGGTAGCGGAGAAAGCAGATTCTGGCCAAATATAGGATTAAGATTTTGTAAGTAGTAGATGAATAAGGAAGTTGATGAGAGATTATTTCAGAAAATCTATCACAGAGTCCAGCTTAGGCGTAACAAAGATAAAAGAGGAGAGACCCAAAGAACTGGGCAAAGCCATGTAGATCAAGAAAAATGGGTACTATTAGCACAAATAGTAGAAGCTTTTTAAATTTAGATAGTATGTGATGTGATATGGTCTATGGGATAGAAAAGCTAAGAAAAAAATATTGGGAATGATGACATTCAAGAAATAGGCAAGTATATTTTTTGTTCTAATTGATGATATTAGAAAAAAATTAGCTTTCAAAATAGTTATAAAATATACAGTCTGGTGAATGCATCTAGATATACCTTCCAAAAGATTTGCAAGAGATTTTGAAACAATTAAATGTTAGAATCTGAGTGATTTTAAAATCATTTTCTGTTAAATTCTCTAAATAAAACTATTCAGTCCCTGAATAAACTTTTAAGGAATCATACGTGGATGAAAAAGTCATCATCAAGACATGCACTTGAGGTAAAGTGATTTTTGTTTGACCAGAAGTGTTTTCAGACCTTCCTTGGAACTTCTCCTAAAATATAAAATATAAAAATGTGAACACCCAACATCCAAATCTACCCCTGAACCCACCTTCAAAAAAGGCTCATAATTACACCAAGGCAGAATGCAATGAGTCTGCAAAACTCCAGAAAGAGCTCGGGCACTGCAGGCACTCACAAGCACAGGCGACAGCTCTGTTCATTGACAATGATAAATGAGCAGGAAGGCAACAGGCTTTCCAGAGGACACTTCTGTTAATTTTTAAACTTCTATAGTTTGACACACCCTGAAAGTACTACCCGTATAATTATAATTCCAAAGGAAAAAAATTGTTATGATCTCTTAAAAAATAAAAACACAATTGTGACACTCTGACCACCCCTTCCATGTAAAACTAAACCTTCAAATCATAGATTCAGTTCGATTTGAGAAATATTTACTCAGGAAACACTGCCTTTTAGACACTGAAGGAGATGTTGGGAAGTATACAAAGTTTTTTTAAAAAAAGAATATATTCTAACCACAATAATCTCAGGCTCTAATGTACAACAAAAGGCAATGATATCTCAGGGAATAAATTATAAAAGAAGACGTACATATACACCGTGAGGTGTGAGAAGTTGAAATAATGCAATGCTTACACATGAATTGATGTATAAGTTTTACCATTCTTTTATTTCAAAGGCACATTATCAAAACCATGTTTTGAAAGACCCAAGTAAAGGAAAGAAATTCAGTGTGTGTATGCGTTTTCCCTTAATAATGTAGTCCTGACTGGATTTTAAGGATAATTGCCATCATCATCAGAGTCTATAGCTTCAATGTATAGTACAAGAGACAAGCTACACAATCATGATTCTCTTTTTCCAACTCTATATCATCATCCCATCTTAACAAGACCATGAGTCTTATTTTTTACTCATTATTTTGTTTTTCTTTTGTTCCTGCTTCTTCCCACAAACAGGTTTTAGAACTTACAACTCCAGAAGATAGAGCAGAAGGAAATAATTGACACATAATAAGTCAGACCTATAGATATAACTTGAGAGTCACATGCAGACACATAACTGGTAGCTGATTATGTGATTTTTGGTATATTTTTAAAAATATTTTTATAACATAAACTTTGCCATTTAAACATTTTAAGTGTACAATTTAATGACATTACATACATTCGCATTGTTGTGTGCCTATCACAATTATCCTTCTCCAGAACATTTTCATCATTCCAAACTGAAACTCTGTCCCCATTAAATAATAACTTCCCAATCCCCACTGTCCCCCAGGTCATAGTAATTGCTCTTTCTATCACTATAAATTTGACTATTCTAGGTATCTCATATAAATGGAATCATATAATATACGTCTTTGTGTCTGGCTTATTTTACTTAGCATAATGTTTTTAAAGGTCATTCATGTTGTAGCATGTGTCACTACCTTATTCCTTTTTAAGGCAGAATTATATCTCATTGTAAGTATATACTACATTTTACTTGTCTTTGATGGGGGATTAACTTGATTCCACTTTTTGACTATTGTGAATAATGTTGCTGTGAACATTAGTGTACAAGTATCGGTTTGAGCCCTTGCTTTCAATTCTTTTTGGATATTCACTAAAGCGGATTAGAGACTGTATACTTATAAATGATCTTAGTTTTTGCTCAAGTTAAACTGGTAAAATATTGAAGGTATTTGAACAGAAAAAAATAATCTGGCTTATGTTTTACTATTTTGTCATATTACTCTCACTACAGTTTACAGACTTAAGGGGATTTACAAATCAAATTTTAAAAAATTAAATAATGGTGAGATAACTTATAAATGTATAAAGCAACAAATCCTCAAATGAGATGTTGTAAGGCTCCAGAGGAGTCTGTAAATGCAGAAATGATGTAGATAGTAATGAGATTCTCGCAAGCATAATAAATTGATAGAAACACCTCGGGACCCACTTCAAAGGCCTCTGGAGCTGTAATGAGCAGGTACCTTGAACAACATTTTGACTCAGAGGAAGAAAGAGAAAAAAGAAGTGGAACTGACAATTTATGCTGAAAAAGATGAAGAACTGTGCTACCAGTGTCAGCCATTCAAGGCTGATATATGAATGTCATCATTACTTTTAACTTTAAAAGTAATAAATACTATTTGCAAAAAAATTCTAATATTTGAGAGATTAGAAAAAGTTCATTGTAATCTCACTCCTTAGAAATAACCACTAGATTTCAGCAGTCAAAAATCATGTGGAACACACATACGTTATGACTTTTCCCAAGTTCTATAACACGCCGTGGATTCTCCTTATATGAGTGATTTCCAGAGGAGGAGAGTTTTGGTTCAATATTTCTTAGAAGTGCATTTTTTAAAATAAATAAATGTCCCAATACATTTAGTAGAGAAAGCAATATGTAAATTTATTTGGACTTTGAGACACAATATATGAGGCAAATCATGTACTCACTCTTTATTGCTTCTTTCTAAAAGTGGAAAATGTCTATCATCACATTCAAAATTGTTTCATTTGTCTATTCATTATGGAGTGCTTTATAGAGAATCATACAAAGGCATCTCAAATTGCATCTGGACAGTGACAGAAGATAAAGTTCACTTTAAGCCCTTTCAATTCAACACATCCAACCCATTAGGCCTTTACTGAACACCCAACTATTGCAGCAGGCACAGAATTGGGAACTGAGAACAACAACAACAAAAAAAACAAATAAAACATAGTCTGTGTTATTTACTTTTTTATTTGTATGCATGGAACATTTACTTTTTAATATTTTGCATTGATTATTTATTCTTAGCACATACCTTATCAAACATTTCAACATGTAATCACTTTGATTTATAAGACATTCTCAATTTAAATGTTCATAACAGAAAAAATTATATATACTCAAAGTCATTTCCTTCCCTATGAATTCCTTATGATCGGTTTCATATCCAGAAAGAAGAAGAAAAAGTTCTTGGACCAGAGGATGTCTAGCCAAAAGGAATGAATCCTGGTTTTTATTGCTTGTTAAGGATAGCAACAAGCATGAAAATGTGATTGGCTGATGGGCTGCCCTGTTAAAAACTAAAAATACCATTAGTTATCAGGTGCCTCCACACACACACAAAAATCCTTGTCTTCTCACAAGTAGACATCTCAGGAAGATGTGGTAGAAGAGGAATTCTGTGCCTGAACCCATCTCTGTCTCTAGTAACCAGTTTTTCTGAACACAGCAGAAATGCCTTGAATCAGTTGAATATGTAAACATGGACTGTTGGAAAGAACACAAGGTTAATTATTGAATCTATTGGCCTAAATTTGGTAGTTGCAGTCAAGAGAAAGGTGAACTTACCAACGGAGAGATGAAAATGGACCTAAAACAGAGTAAGTAGGGGAATGTAAACAAAAGAAGATCCAGGAAAGAAAGGAAAGTAGAGCCACTAAAATATGAGAATTGGAAGAATAACACACCAGAAAATTGAAGGAAGTACAAGTCTAGAATCTCAAATTCATAAACAGATCAAGGAGATATGGACAGAGAAAGTCAATTTGCTTTTATCACGATTTTTGGTCTTTATTGTATGCAACTAGTAAAAATGTCTGGAACATTTATCCAATAAAATCTGCTAAATTCAATAATATTAATAGTATACAGAAAACAAGCTCTGTCGGGAAAAATTAAAATTTTCTATTCTTTAGCACACCAGTAATTTTGTGCTTCGTACAAAAGTGGAAATTTGTACAAGTACGAATTATAATTTATGCTTGTCTACTTTTTTTTTTATTATAATCATTTTGTGGAGATAGTTACACAAATTGATAGAAAGATTAGAATCTTCTTTATCCATTAATTTAGTTTTGATCTGCTGAAAGGCAAAAGTAGCTAACAGTCTTTTTTTATCTACAAAAACATCTGAAGCTGCCATATATGCTACATTCAATGGGTTGAACTAATGGAATCTCTGAAAGAAATAGCAATTTCTTCTGTTATTTTTTCTTTTCATTCTGAGTTTCTATTTATGAAAAACAATAAGATTGGTTCAATGTGCTGAATATTTGCAGAGATAAAATGGCAAAGTCACGTAAACTTCAAAAAGGTTTTGAGTTACTCATGAATGAAAACACCACTGAACAAGAAAGGGAAATGAGTAATGGTGCAAAAAAGAATAGTAGGCCAAAAATTGTTGAAAGAGTAGTCTCTGCAGCCCTCCATCTGTAGTGAATCAGAACCCCTGGTTCTAAATATTTTTGAAGTATTTTAGGTACATGTACACACATATATTGAACTACCAATATAAGCAATTATAACTATTGCCAAATATATATATATATAAACTTAAATGATGATAGAAATTTTCCACTTTTAGGAAAAAGCAGGAAAGAATGAGCATATGATTTGTGTCATATATTTTGTTGTTTTCCATATTCCAGATTAACCTATTGCTTTCTATAGAAAATTCATCAAGAATGAATTTTAAAAACATTAGAAAAACATTTAAAAACATTAGAAACTTTTGTTCTTTTAAAAATATGCTTTAAGAAATATTTACAATGATTTTTCTTAGTTTGGTCATATAACATGAATCAAAATTCTCCTCTGGAAGTTACTCCTAGAGGAAAATCAACAGTGTGTTACAGTATCTGGGAAAAATAATACCGTATATGTGAGTCACATGAAGATTTTGGTTGCTGAAACTCAGAAGGAAGCTCTAATAGTAGGAAGATTAGAGATTGGGTTACATCTGATATCACAAATTCTTGACCTACAAACCTTCAAAGCCCCTTCCGGACATCATTATCGTGCCTCCATATAAGGTCAGCCCACACTGTGATAGAATTCTTTCACACATTCACGTATACGGAGTTTTTACTAATTTATAAATGAATAGAATGGCATTTTTCCTACCCCTCTTCTATGCAAATAATTTGTATACTTACACAGATAAAGATAATCAGGATCCAGACAATTAGGAACTCAATTACAGGAAGATATGGTCAATTCACAAATGTAAAGCTCATTAGCCAGTTTTTATTCTATTATACCCAATAATAATGGGTTACACTAATGCTGCTTTTCTTTCTCTCTCACAATTACTTTTTGATTTAAAAAATAAAATAAAATCTCTTTTAATAACCTATGTATTTCATTGTTATTCAAACATCCCCAATTGCCAAGAGTAATTGAGGGTTAACTATTGTTTGGAATTTTATGTATCATGCAATTAGCCCAATGAGAAAAAGCAGTCAGACATCATTATCTCTACCCACTAATCATTTAGTAAGAATTCTTTATTAATTGTCAGAAAACTATAACTGAACTCACAGAAAGAAAATGAAGCAAAATGTCTGACAATCACACAATGTTTATAAAAGCCATTGTTGTACATAAAAATATTTTAAGTACTTCCAGATGACTTGTTTTACTAGCAAATTAAAACAATTTATTTTAGCAAGCAGAAGCTGGACATTTCTAGAATATCTTTTGAATACATTTTCCCTTAGCATGGTTCTGAACCACAGAAGCAGTTCAGCTGACTGTAAAAAACAGCATCATTGGACCTTTTGTGCACCAATCATTGTAGGTCATCTAAACACTGCTCAAGTAGCAGTTCAGAATTTCTCAATTGAAGAGAGCTCGAGAGGTTAATTCTGCCATTACTGCATTGACATGAGGCATGTTGCAGCCTTCAGCACAAAATGTTACTTGTAATCTTTTAATACCAAATTAGGTCAATATTTTATCAAGTTAATCTAACATGAAGATTAATTGCATTAGTTACACACACATATACGCATGCAGGTTATTTGTTTTAGAGATACTTTTAATCAAAGAATAAACCCTAGGTTATAATATGCAAATTTAAAAAAAAACATTCTTTCTCCAACAGTATTTGTCTTTATAAAAGAGACATTTATTCTTTTCATTGATCTTTAGTTAAGACTGACACAAGAGAAAGGATAATGGTCTTATAATTACTAAAACAATGACCATTTAGAAAAGCTGTGTATGAAGAAATAATGACTTCTGATTGAAATGTTTTTAATAAAGTATCTCATTCTTTAGCTTCTTATTTCAATTTAATTATAATTGTTTTCTTAAAATGTATGATTAGTCCTGCAAAGAAAGCAATAGTTTTCTGTATGTTTGCATCTTTGTATCTCTAGGCATGTTTAAATATATTATAACAAAAAATGTGAACAAGGGTGGTTTTCTAGAAAATTATTATATCAATTTTTTCAGTTATGAAAATTGGGATCAGGCACATCTTTTTTTTTTTAAATAAGAGGTAGATTTTAGGGAGTAGGAAGGTGGAAACATATTGATCTAAGTGGCATAAATCTGCTAACAGAAGTCATTATAGTGGACAAATGCCTTTCTCCCTGAGTTTCTTAGATAAGAACTATCTGTTAGTTTAAAATTCCCAGGCGTCATTCTGGGTAGTATATTACGGCTCCCCGTGGATGGCAGGACAGAGTTCATGCCCTGTTTCATCAAATATCCAGTGACATTTTTCAAGGGTCATGCTAATTTGGTCACAGCCAATTTTTAAGAATATTGCATCTCAAAATTTTAGCTCTTGTCTTCAAATATTGGTTTTCTGGCATTCTTTGTTAATGAAAAATGATAAGTAAAAGGATCTAGAAATATTTTCATATGACGAGACTTTTGAATTAATTAACAGATCAATATCAAATCTTTCATGTGAAAAACAAATCAACAACAATCTCAGTACCAGACACTTCTAAAAAGAGGATATTTGACTGATTTTGGAAATAAGGTTCAGTCTTGAATGTCAAGCTTACTGTTATGAATCAGACAAGCTAGGCCGAAGAAACATGCCAAAGAATTCTGTTTTCCTATTTATGACAATATAATATTCTTCTCATAATAAATAGTAAGAAAAAATCATATTCAACTTACTAAAAATCAGACAGGTGCATGATAAACATAAAATGAAAATGAATATTTTCACAAAAGGGTATATAAAACAATCCCAAATGAAACTAAAAAATAATTTAAGATCCAAATTTTTATTTTTATTTTTTCTACTTTGTTCCTGGATTCTAAAAATCTTAAGTGTCCCTCATGTCAATCCAAACAACAGAGAGGATAAATAAAAGTTGAGCTCTTTATCCTTTCCTGTAACCTCGCCAATCAGAACCCAATATTAAAATTTTAGTGTATGGCCTTCTCACTTCTTTTTATGTTAATTTAAATACAATTGTATAAGTATATACATATTCATGTATAGGCTTCTTTCATTTTCTAATGTAAAAATTAGAAAATGTCTTCAAGTTTTGAAAATGTACATTGCTTTTATCCCAATATTCTTCGTTTTAAAAATATGAAAATATACATTGTTTTATACTGCTTTCTATATTTTAAATTAATAACCTCTTATAAACCACTTTTCTTACCAAAACACATAGGTCTAATACATGTTTAACAACTCATTTAGAGATTGTCCAGCCCTGAGAAAATTCTGCCTAATCGCTATTAAATTAATCACTAACTTTTTACTGAAAACTTATATTATGTGCACCTTTCACATATCAGGCTTATGTTGTAATCAACAAAAAGTGCAAGATAGAGTTCTTGTCAATATATTTTAGCCTAAATTAAAGGAGGTAAAAAGACAAACAAAACAGAAACAACATTATCATCAATAGTGTTGTCTGGTGGTTAAGAAGATGGATTCGGGAGTTGGATAAATCTGTTTAGGGACTAAGAATCCACTATCTGACAGTAGGGTAATCTCTGGAAATTTTCCTGTTTTCTCTATGCCTCAGTTTCCCTATCTGTAAAGTCCTTGTTGAATGAATAAATAAGGAAAACAAAGCACTTAATATATTCCCTGATACTTGATAAGTCTTTGATACATTTTAGCTAATTGTCACCATTATTTAGATGATCCACAAGAGCTAAGTTGTGAGATAAAAGCGAAAACCCCAAAGCTGTAGTGTATAAACTGAAAACATCTGGGAAAGCTTCTTAAAGATGAGATGTGAGGTGGATCCAACTGGGTATGTGTGAATAATACTTCAGAGGACTAAGTTCTCACTGCTCACAGGTTTCATGACCTTGATAGGGAGGGAGGGCTGAGAATGTGTGGGTCATGTAGATAAGGAAGGGATGGATGCAAAGGATGGAGGAAGGAAAATTAGGGTTAGATTTTATATAAACTCAGGAATAAGATTGTCGATTTTTTATCACAGATATATGAGATTTTAGAGTTGGAGAGAACTTTATGACTCCACTAGTTTAATTGGAGACTAGAGGAAACATCCAAAGTCACCTGCTGACAGTGGCCTACCCAGGACCAGGATTTAGGCTCCTGTCTCCCAGTTTATCTCTCTCTGGTCTGTTGTGCCTGCCATATCCAGGGACTAATGTGATGACAGCAATGTTTTAGTAAGATTGATTTAGCCACAACATGTAGGCAGAATTAAAGGAGGAAAGCTTAGGAAGAGGGGGCTGAAGAAAGAGGCCATGGTTGTAATCCATTCATGAGGTGGTGAGGCCTCAGAGAGAAACTAAGAAAGTGGGAGTAGAGTGAAAAAGGAAAGAACGATCCAACACGATACATGAATCATAAGATGGAAAAGTCAGCCACTCTTCAATATGGCTCAACCTTATGTTATCTTTTATAACTTCTTGTCTTAACTAGAAGTAAACCATAGTAACAGAAAGTTAAGCAAAGTTTTCTATGACCCTGCTACTTTTCGACACCTTATTCACATGCCCGCTCCTCACACCAGCAATGTAGACAGGTTCATCTCTCCTCCATCTAACATCTCCATTTCCATCTGGCATCTAAATAAATGTGGCATTAAAAAATATGTGCTAATTGGAGAACTTTACAGAAATTTATTCCAATTCTTCCCCCCACTGAATAGGCATTTCAGTTATATGCGTATTTTAACTAAGACATTTTGAAGCAAACTATTTTTTCCCCCATGGAAAGAGAAGCGATATTTTAACAGCTGACACCAAATCATGGAAGGTCACAAAGGCACAGCTATTAATTCTCAATTAATAAATGTATTAAAAGAAATTTATAGGAAGTAGGCTCGTAATCAAGACATTTTAAGCATCAAGCTCTATAGTAGGTGAAATTCTAAGAAAACCCTCTTCCGTGATCTTGCCCTTCCTGGTGCATACACACCTTCTCCCAATTATTGAAACACTAACCTAGGTACATTTGCAAAGGGATTTTGCAGTTGTAATTAAGGTCTCAGATCAACTGAACTTAAAACAGGGAGATTATCAGGATGGGCCTGTCTTAATCACATGAGCCTTTCAAAAACAACGTTGTCTCCAGCTGGTTACAGAAGACACAAGACTTTCAGAGCACAAGAAGGATCTGATGTGCCACTGCTGGCTGGAAGATAAAGGGAACATCTAGTTGGGAATGCACGCAGCTTCTTGGAGCTGAGAATGGTTCCCAGCTGAAAGACAGCAAGAAAACAGGGACCTCAGTCCAATGAAAGTGAGGAACTGAAATGCTTCCAATAGCCCCTAAGCTTGAAAAATGACCCTGAGGCCCAAATGAGAACTGCAGCCCCAGCCGACTTTTAATTCTAGCCTGGTTAGACCCTGAGCAAAGAATTCAAACCCTCCATAATAAGTATCTAACCCACACAACTATGAGCTCATAAGTGAGTGTGTTTTTCAGTTTGCTAAATTGTTGGTAATGTTACACAGTAATGAAATTCTAATATGCATTCCAATCATTTATTTTTCAGATTTTTCAGGTCCCTGGCCTCACATTAAATAGGTAACCAGCCCCAAGAATCCTGCTTCCTATTTTGAACAACAGATAACTCGAAAACATTTATAATTATTTAATTTAGAAGCATATATCACTATTCTTAATGTTACATAGAAGTAAATTCATTAAGAGAAAAGGGGAAATTGGCAGATTCAAATTTTAGAATTTCAATGAGAAATAAACTAGAGGTGGCAGACC
>NW_011888786.1:18711624-18716943 GCF_000151845.1 Pteropus vampyrus | reverse complement strand
GAATTAAAGGAGGAAAGCTTAGGAAGAGGGGGCTGAAGAAAGAGGCCATGGTTGTAATCCATTCATGAGGTGGTGAGGCCTCAGAGAGAAACTAAGAAAGTGGGAGTAGAGTGAAAAAGGAAAGAACGATCCAACACGATACATGAATCATAAGATGGAAAAGTCAGCCACTCTTCAATATGGCTCAACCTTATGTTATCTTTTATAACTTCTTGTCTTAACTAGAAGTAAACCATAGTAACAGAAAGTTAAGCAAAGTTTTCTATGACCCTGCTACTTTTCGACACCTTATTCACATGCCCGCTCCTCACACCAGCAATGTAGACAGGTTCATCTCTCCTCCATCTAACATCTCCATTTCCATCTGGCATCTAAATAAATGTGGCATTAAAAAATATGTGCTAATTGGAGAACTTTACAGAAATTTATTCCAATTCTTCCCCCCACTGAATAGGCATTTCAGTTATATGCGTATTTTAACTAAGACATTTTGAAGCAAACTATTTTTTCCCCCATGGAAAGAGAAGCGATATTTTAACAGCTGACACCAAATCATGGAAGGTCACAAAGGCACAGCTATTAATTCTCAATTAATAAATGTATTAAAAGAAATTTATAGGAAGTAGGCTCGTAATCAAGACATTTTAAGCATCAAGCTCTATAGTAGGTGAAATTCTAAGAAAACCCTCTTCCGTGATCTTGCCCTTCCTGGTGCATACACACCTTCTCCCAATTATTGAAACACTAACCTAGGTACATTTGCAAAGGGATTTTGCAGTTGTAATTAAGGTCTCAGATCAACTGAACTTAAAACAGGGAGATTATCAGGATGGGCCTGTCTTAATCACATGAGCCTTTCAAAAACAACGTTGTCTCCAGCTGGTTACAGAAGACACAAGACTTTCAGAGCACAAGAAGGATCTGATGTGCCACTGCTGGCTGGAAGATAAAGGGAACATCTAGTTGGGAATGCACGCAGCTTCTTGGAGCTGAGAATGGTTCCCAGCTGAAAGACAGCAAGAAAACAGGGACCTCAGTCCAATGAAAGTGAGGAACTGAAATGCTTCCAATAGCCCCTAAGCTTGAAAAATGACCCTGAGGCCCAAATGAGAACTGCAGCCCCAGCCGACTTTTAATTCTAGCCTGGTTAGACCCTGAGCAAAGAATTCAAACCCTCCATAATAAGTATCTAACCCACACAACTATGAGCTCATAAGTGAGTGTGTTTTTCAGTTTGCTAAATTGTTGGTAACGTTACACAGTAATGAAATTCTAATATGCATTCCAATCATTTATTTTTCAGATTTTTCAGGTCCCTGGCCTCACATTAAATAGGTAACCAGCCCCAAGAATCCTGCTTCCTATTTTGAACAACAGATAACTCGAAAACATTTATAATTATTTAATTTAGAAGCATACATCACTATTCTTAATGTTACATAGAAGTAAATTCATTAAGAGAAAAGGGGAAATTGGCAGATTCAAATTTTAGAATTTCAATGAGAAATAAACTAGAGGTGGCAGACCGATAACAATTTTCATGCATCAAACTTCTAAAGCATTATTTTCCACATTGATTTTTCAGTTGAGCATGTGTTTCTGGGACAAAGTATCTTGTCTAAGACTTGAATATTATCGCTTCTCTAGGCAGTGCATACATTTAGACAAATGAGTCATTTTTCTACAATGCCACACTCTATTTACTTAAATCTACCTACTTCCCATTAGGAAGTCTTTGGAAATATTAAATTGTTTTAACAAAGAAATGAGGTTTCTTGTAAGTGTTTATGAGCATTTAATTACAATATAATCAGCTAGAAAATTTCTAGAGCCCTCTGCATCCATAATTTGATTTAACTGTATACTATTTAAATTGGTCTAATTAGTGTATAAACACCCAAGTGAGAAACTCAAGGTTATAATCCCATTTAGTTTTTATTTTTACTATGGTATATTTATATATTTAGTAAAAAATCCATTTTGAATGAATATGCAATCCTGATGCATTTTTTCTCTAATAATCTCTTTTGAAATATTTCAGATCAACAGAAAAAAAAAATGCAAGAGTAGTAAGCACCCATACCTTTTACCTGGATTTACCAATTGCTAACATTTCATCACATTTTCATGCTCTCTCTCATTGCATGCTCATGTATGTGTATACATATTTACATATAAACACACATATACTCTTTTTCACTGCACATTTGTCTTTATATATACATGTATGTGTATGTGTATGTGTGTGTGTGTGTGTGTGTGTATGTGTAGCTGAATTATTTAGGAATTAGTTAGACATACATTCATAATCTTATTCCTAAAACTAGATCTTATCAAATGTCATGAGTAAAATAACATGTTTTACTTCTGTCTTAATACTTAAATACATTGACTTTCTCATAAAAATTTAACAAAATTATTAAATATGTTTATAAATGAAAGAAATATATAGGTCTTTTTCTCAATTACCATAACGTAAAATCGCATTTTATTATTATTTCACTAATGTCAGTGACTAGCCTTCCTGTTGCCACTCTTGTCTCCCCGCCCCCACCCCCACCCGCTCCCGAAGCGTATTTCCCACTCAGCAGCCAAAGATCCTGCAAAACTGGAATCAGATCATGCTACCATCTGCTCAGAACCCTCCATGATCTCCCATCTTACTCAGAGTCAAGCCAGCGTTCTTTACTGGATGACAGGAACCTATGCTTACTCCCTGCATCCTTTAACTTCGTCTCCTGATATTTCTAAAAACAAGGACACCCCTGCCTCAGAGCCTCAGCACCAGCTATTGCTTCTGCCTGGTCCATTCTTCCTTCAATGTCCTCATGGCTTGCTCCTTTGTCCTTTCAGAACTTGACTTAAATATTTTCTTTGCGTGACATCTTTTCCTAGCCAACCTTTTTAAAATTGTAAAGAAAAAAAAAAATGCACAGCTTGTATTCAAGCACTCCCTTTCTTGCTTAGTTTTATCATAATGTACCCTGTCTTTTATTTATTTACCAACATGTATGTAAGCTTCAAAAAAAAAAAATAACAAGGATTTAGTCTGTTTTCTTCACTGCTATATTACCAGTCCTATAAAAGTGTCAGGCAATGAAGGAGGTGTTCTCTCTCTCTCTCTCTCTCTCTCTCCTCCTCTCCTTGCCTCTCCTCTCTCTCATATATATATATACACACACACACATATATATACATACATATATATTAATGAATGATACAAATACATATGCAGCAAACAAGTAAGATAATTTAATAGTCTTTACATACATTACCTAGTTTCTTTAAAGCAATTACTAACAATATTGCCTCAATTTTACAAGCATTTTGTGCTTTTCCAATACCTTCCACATATGTTAGCATATCACCGTATTAGTGATCTATTGCTGCATAACAAATTTTCTCAAAGCTTAGTGGCAAAAAACAAGAAATGTTTATCATCTCAGTCTCTGTAATGAGGAATGTAGGTACAGCATAGCTGGTGCCTCTGGTTCTGCATCTTCTTGAGGCTGCAGTCGAGCTCTCGGCTGGGTCTATAGTCATGACATATTTGTTAGGGGCTGGGCATCTACTTTCAGATTCATTCATATCATTGCTGTCTGGTCTCAGGTCTTCATTACGCGGGCCTCTCCTTAAGCTGCGTGCCTGTGTCTTTACGACATGGTAGCTAGTGCTCAGAGAAAGGCAGTTAGAAAGGGCTTCTTGACCTGGTCTCAAAAGTAACAACTCAGTAAAGCCCACATTCCAGGGGAAGGGATTACACACGGTGGGAATGCCAGAGACAAGGATCACTGGGGCCATCAAATGCCTACATTTTGGACCATTTTACAGATATAGAAGTTAAAACCTAGAGATGCCAACTTTTCCCAATTTACATAGTTAAAAGTAAATAGAGTCTCTTTAATTCCCTGCTCAGCAGGGAATCACTGATAAATTTAAATATACTAATTATTTTCAAAACATCAAGAGATGCAATTTTTTTTTGCATTGCTGTGGGCTAGACACTATTTAATTGCTTTGTACGTGTCATTACATTTAATCTGTAAAACAGCCCTTCAAGTAGGCTTATTAAACACATTTCACAAATGAGAAAAAATGAGGACTAGAGAATTATAGTAACTTTCTCAGAGTCATACAGCTAAAGTGTCAAGGTTGGCATTCAATAAAAGCAGTTTGGCTTGGCTAGAGCAGCTGGTTCCATCACCAGTACTCTATACCACATGTCTCTTTGACATGAAAAACTAAAGCACTTGACTGTGTTCGATTCATCAAAACTCATTTTGCAACTCTTGTCTTTTTCAACTTAAAACAAGAAAGATATTGTATATTAAAATGTGTCTGGTGAGGAAACTTTCATAAGACAGATAAAATACCTCACCCATTAAAATCACACCCATTTTATGTACTGACCTGCAGGGAGAAGATAATTGGGCTAGCTTGTGTCCATGGTTGGCTCTGGTCTAGAAAGAATGTCTCATTGCTGACTATGATGTTCTCAGGTAAATACTGCTTCTTCCTATCAAAGGGATAAGAAAGCCACACATAGATTGCCATCCAGTCCATGGGAAACACCTCTCTTCTTCTTTCTATTTTCTAGCTCATAAAAGTTCCCCTTCTGAAAAGTAAAAAGTCACTTCAGATTATGCATTTTATGAAAGATGATTGTCTTTCTTGAGTAGTGACGCACTTAAGGCAGACATGCAATAATCCCCAGAAATGTACTGCCTGGAGTGTCTTACTGCTTAATGAGAGCTGGCACTAGGCCACTGCTTCTCAGCCTTGAACCAGTGCAAGAGCACTGGAGGGAGGCACAGGTATTAGAAGTGTTATTTCAGGGGGATATAAAGTAATGGCACAGTTCCAGTTTGCAGAAAAGAAAGCTGAACACTCCTGCTACTACAATAAAATGTCAAATGCTTAGCTTTATTGTAGTCAGAGTAAATCCATCACTGCACTCATGGTCAGGGTTTAAATATAATCTCTATTGTTCTAAAGACCTTACAGTCCTTACTCACAGGCCATTATAACAATAAACATAACTTGTCCCAAAAGTATTCATTGAACAAAAGGAGGAAGCCATCATTATAATTACGTAAACATGTTCTCTTGTTTCCTTGAATAGCCTATCATCTTTTTTTTAAAATAGTACTACATTTTATTAAAGAGCAAATGGCTAGTCCATATCAATGAGATGATAAAATTCTGTAGCTCCTGCTGATACTCTCCAAGCTTCCACATCTGCTCAAGAGGCTTCCAGAGAAGTTTTACAAACATCAGCAACACTTTACAATATATAACAAATTTTACTTTTTCACAATC
>NW_011888786.1:18706437-18711574 GCF_000151845.1 Pteropus vampyrus | reverse complement strand
AGTCCTTACTCACAGGCCATTATAACAATAAACATAACTTGTCCCAAAAGTATTCATTGAACAAAAGGAGGAAGCCATCATTTAATTACGTAAACATGTTCTCTTGTTTCCTTGAATAGCCTATCATCTTTTTTTTTAAATACTACTACATTTTATTAAAGAGCAAATGGCTAGTCCATATCAATGAGATGATAAAATTCTGTACCTCCTGCTGATACTCCCCAAGCTTCCACATCTGCTCAAGAGGCTTCCAGAGAAGTTTTACAAACATCAGCAACACTTTACAATATATAACAAATTTTACTTTTTCACAATCTCTACATTAGTAACTTCCTATTTCAGTACTGAGACAGTCTAACTGGGGGCCACAGCACCATAGTAACTAGAATATTTGTTCTTTCCTTAATAATTGGTTCTCACTTTGCCTTCTTTACCTCTTGAAGTAGAATTTTCTCCTTATTACAACCTTTTCTGGAACCACATTTCTTGCCCCTAATCCTGACTTTCTGTGAGTTGGTCCTAAACAACTATTTTTGGTCCTCATTGATGTTGGCTGCCTATCTACTCAGAACTCCATCAATTACTTGTCTTAAAATTTCTTAAATAGACATCATGAGTCTCAGACTAAATTTGATCATTTTTCCAATAGTACTTTCCTCTCACCTTTTCCTTTCTCACATTGAACATTTTTAACTTTCAGATGACTAGTTAAAGATCTCCTGACCAACAATGATCCCTGAAAACAACTTACATTTTTCCATTGTCATATTCAGATCCCTGAAGTCTCACCAAATGTGTCTGGGTTCTTACTCAGACCTTCTCTTGGCTGGCCCTTGCTATCACCATCCAAGACAAAGTCATGACAAATGGATAGACAACAACAAAGTACTCTGAGTGTAAGAAGAGGTGATGGTTTCAGGTAGAAAGTGCAGAAAAAGTTCACGAATATTCATAAAAATCCATTGTAAAAACACAGGTAGGAAAAGACCTCAGTTTGAAATTGCATGTTTTATAGAATGCTATGAGGGTAGGTTAAAAGAAAAATTAAAACTTCAATGCTCATGCTTTTAAAAATAAGTTAACCCAATCTTAAATTGACGGAACACAAGACAGCTGCGGCTTCAAACCTATGTTTAATTTTTATTTTTTATGAACACAGAATGTGTGAGGAGAACTACAGGCAGATCCCAGAGCATCAATAATGAACAAGGCAAACTCCTAAACTTAAAATCTTTCTCACCAAAGCATTTTAATTTGTCAACCGACTGAAAGGTCTATATGAACAAATCTGTTTTTGCAATGAAAGCCAATGGAAAACAGTGCATGGTTACTCTTTATAAATAATTATTCACAATCATCAGACGCCTGTATTCTTTCAATCTTCTTTCACCTGTATTCTCCTTTCAGACATACTGGGGACTCTTTACTGAGTCCCAGTAACAATGTACCTAGAAGCCTAGAATTTGGAAGAAATTATTACTGAAAGTTAAGACCACTTATTTGTGGGGCCCAGAGCAAAATGAAAATCCTAGATCTTTTCTCCAAAAATTATTAAGAACTAAAAATTTCAAGGCAAAGACAGCAGGGCATGAATCAAATGGAGGGCCCCACTCAGTGTGGAGTCCTATGGAACTGCATAAGTGTCATGTTCATAAAGCTAGCCCTGCCGGAAATCTAAAAATACAATGTATTAAGTATAGATGTTCAATAGCACTATTACATAGTTTTTAAAAATTTATCCAGGTAGCCTGTTAATTCAGGAAAACAAACAAAAATGTCTTCACTCACATTGCATCAACCAAAAATCAACATCTTACAATAAGCGAATTTACCCTCAGAGAACAGGTTCTTATGCCCTGTTATCAAGGCTGGTGAACATTCTAAAACTAAAATACTTTTTAAAACATAATTATGCATGTAGTTTAGTCTGTTAAAGAGAGTCATTGATGTGCAAAACCTTTTTTAAAAGATAGACATGGTAAGTAAAGGAAAATGTGTGTGTGTGGCAGAGAGTGACGGGGTGGTTAATAGAGGAGATCTGACAGAGACTTAGCTTTCAGATTCCAGTTGAACCTTTTATGGTATTGTGTTTTGTAATTTAACCTTGAGTTTAGAATTGAGTATTCACAATACTGATAGAAATATGATAAACCTTCACAGGCATTTCCGTTTTGTTTTTTTTTTTTCTTTTAATAATGTATATTTATCCACCATGTTGATCTGGGATAACTATTGACATCAGTCTTGACAGTGTTAGAGTAGCAGGTTACAGGGTCTCCTGGTGGATACAAGCAAAGAGTAGACGATGCCATAGCCTGAGTTACCTCATTACTAATATCTGCCCACGAAGGATTGAAGTTGGATTTATGCACTGAGAAATCAAGTAATCATTGATGTTCCAAGCAAACGTCTTCAAAGCTTGGATTTTACTGGATCATATCAAATGAGGGAGCAGAAACAGATGTATCTTCCCAACTGGGGAAAAAAAAAAATAGGGTTATAGCTCAGAAAGAAACTATGTGTGATGCATATGTCCCTGATTACAATATGATGCCTTTCCTTTTTACATATATCTAGAATATGCAGTTTATTTCAGTGTTCATGTATTGCTTGATGTTTTATCATCTTGGAGGAAAAAAATGACAGTTCCTATAAATGTCACATTGAGTATAATTATAATTTGTTTGTTTAGATAACTTTTGTTTACCTCCTTGAGTTATTCCAAACTAACAGAGACTCATACCACTCTCTTACCTCTATTGAAGCATGTAGTCAGGAAACATTCTCATGAAAGCATCTTTTATTTATTAACTTAGAACAAAATACAATTTTCTCTTTGGTGTCTTTTTTTACAATTTTCTAATTTTATAGTCACTTCATATTTTGAATATTTAAAAGCTTCGGAACATATTTTTTCACTGAATAAGTCATATATATATAACTCATATATAACTATATATAACATATATATAATAAGTCATATATATATAACTATATATAATAAGTCATATATATATATATATATATATAACTATATGAGAAACATTATTATTGCCGCCATTTTTAGGTGTAAGTTCAGATTTATCACTGACACAATGAATGAAATTTTGTTTACCTTCGAAAACAGAGCCAAAGTCACTCGACAATATCAAACAGAAATATGGTACCCTCATCCCTGACACAGAGGATGGGACTGTCTTTAGTTTTAAATCCAGAGAAAGACTATATGAATCTTATTTCTCCAACTCAGCAAACTTTGTATGGAATGTTCCCCTATATTCATTTTCAACTATTCAATCTGCAAGTTGGAGACTATATGCAGCTCTAAAACTTAGAATAAAATTTTAAAATCTCTTTCTATAATACCATAAATCTAATCCACTAATTCCATAGCCTATTACATACAGAAAATTTCCTTTTACATTTCTTTCCTTCCCTTCTAACTTTATCACCCATCCTTCTTTTCTTCTTATTTTTAACTTCTCCTGTATACAATCTTCTCTAAGGATCATGTGACTTTCTAGGACCATTCTGGTTTATGCTCTGGTATCTAGGCACATACTGATGTGATAAACTGGAGGTTGGACATTATTTTCGTTCTTTCTTGATTGATAGGGGTTTTTGGTTTGCTTGTCTGCTCTTTACTTATTCAACATCCAAAATGCCAATCGTTATTAAAAGACATATTTAATTAGATGTCAATGAAGTAAGCTGAATCCACACAGCCATAATGGTTTAGACAACTATTTTGTTCGGGCAGTAATATGTCACTACATGTTCTGTGTTACATTACTATTTGAACATGAAAATGAGTATGGGATTTTTTTTTTTCAGTGTAACCATAAATCAATATGCTTTTTTTCTTAAGTAGCTAATGGAGAAAAAAATAGTCACTAACTCCTGATTTATTTTTTCTTTTTTCCTGTCTCTCACAGTTAAAACCAATCACCAGTTGTCCTTGTTTTCGTAGTAGCATCATATCCTCACAGCATTTCAGTCTTCTTAAATTCACTGACACTTGTTTTGTGGCCTAACATGTGGTCTATCTTAGGAAGTGTTCCATGTGCATTGAAGAGAATACATATTCTGCTGTTTGGGGGCAAGGGGAGAATATCCTAAAAATATGAAGTAAATCCATTTGATCTAATGTGTCTGAGATTACTGTTCTCTGGCTGATTTTCTGTCCAGATGATCTATCCATTGATGTCAATGAAGTGTTAAAGTCCCCTATTATTACTGTATAACTATCTTTCTCTTTAAGGCTGTCAATTTTTTTGCTTTATACATTTAGTTGCTCCTACGTTGGGAGCATAGATGTTTTTAAGAGTTACATACTCTTGTATTGATCCCTTAATCATTATGCCTCTTGGTATAGGCTTTGTTTTAAAGTCTATTTTTTCTGCTATAAATTTTGCTAATCCAACTTTTTTTCATATCCATTTGCATGAAATACTATTATTCTTCCCCTTACTTTAAGTTTGTGTGTGCCTTTCAATCTGAAGTGTGTATCTATAGGCAGCACACGTACAAGCCTTATTTTTATCTATTCAGTCATCCTGTGTCTGATTGGAGCATTTAGTCCATTTACATTTAAAGTAACTATTGATAGTTATGTAGTTATTGTCATTTTATTAACTGTTTTCTGATTGTTTTTGTAGTTACTCCTTCTTCCTTTCTTATTCTGTTGCTCTCTTCCCTTGTATGGTAATTTGACTTTCTAACAGTATTTTGTTTGGATTTCTTTCTCTTTATTTTTTATATATCTCTTACAGATTTTTGGTTTTGTTTATCATGTTTTTCATATATACCAAGCTTTGTTTAAAGCAATCTATTTTAATATGACTATTGCTCAGTTCAAACATATTCTAAAATTATTCTAATTTTTATTCACCTCATTCATATTTATGTTTTTCTCATTAATTTTTACTTCTTTCATGTGTGTGTTTATGTGTATCCTTTGATTTATTGTTGTGATTACACATGATCTTTATAATTTTGTCTTGTAATGTTTTTACTGGCCTTATAGTTGGTTGATTCATTGCTTTTACTAATTGTTGGCATTGTCAGTGAGAATTTTTTTCTTACCTACAGTTTATTATTCATATTTTTTACCTTTTCTTTTCTACTTAAAGAAGAC
>NW_011888786.1:18699927-18705492 GCF_000151845.1 Pteropus vampyrus | reverse complement strand
CAAAGTTCACCTACCCTTGTGCTGGGCTTGGTAGGAGCTACAACGTGATCTGCAGTTGGTTGGCATTTGTGCTGGGCTTAGAGATGCTTGGGAGAGGCTAAACCAATGCTTGCTGCCACTTGTGACAGGCTTGGAACCCCTTGGTGGGCACCACGATGTGAGCTGAGGGCAGTTGCCACTTAATTAAAGTTACATTTCAAGCCACATTTTGGGGCCACCTGATAGGATTTACAATGTAAGTTGAGACTGTTCACCACCTATGCCGGGCTTCAGGGCACTTAGCAAAAGCTATGAGAATACCAAAGCTGGCCACTGCTTGTTCAGGGTTGCCATTCTTTGAGAGCATTTGGGAAAGTCCACAGTGCAATCAAAGTTAGGCTATTTGTGTAGTAGAGGTGCTGGAAGAGATTGAACCAGGCAAGTGAGTTGGGTGGGGCGAGGTCTAAGGCAGGGAAAAGGTCGTAAGCCAGGTTAATGGGGAGCACTGATTTGACACCCACTTTTCCTGAGCCGGATGGATGGAAAAAGGGCTCAACAAGAAACCATGGTGCCTGCTTGTGTTTCCATCCCCAGAAAGAGTTGCCCTGCCCCTGCCCCTCTAACCACTCGGGTTACTTGTTTATTTCTTCCCTGTATATTCCTGGAGCTTTATGAGCTGCTGCCCTGCACTGAAACTTAGAGCAAGTGAGATTATGAGCAAGTGAGTCTGTGCATGAGCCCTTTAGGTACAGCGTATTTTGGTTTCCTGCAGCCCTCTGTCTTTCCTGGATGCAATCCCTACTGCTGGTTTGCACAGCCAGATGTTATGGGGACTCCTCTTTTCAGCACTGATGCCTCAGGCTGGGGAACCCTGTGTAGGGCTGGGAACCCTCACTCTTCCGGGGAACCTCTGCAGCCAAATTATCCCTCCCAATACTTAATCATCACACCATGGGTGTGGAACCTGCCCATTTCATCACTCCTCTCCTCCTACCAGTCTCAATGTGGCTTCTTCTTTAAGTGGTTCTCAATGATGGTCGTTCTACAATTTAGTTTTAATATTGATGTGATCGTGGGAGGAGAAGAACATAGTTTACCATCTTGACTAGAAGTCTCCATGTAGCTTTTATATGTGCTGCTTGATATCTGAATTCCTTTCAGAACCAAAAAAAGAGATGTTTTAAAATATATTCAATTTTTTAAAAGACAAAAATAACACTATTTCCCTCAATCATTATTTTCCCTCTATTGACTCTAATTTAGAAAACTTTGCTACTAATTTTGCAAAATTGTGTTTTTAAACATTCAAGAAATCTTAAGCAAATGCTGCAGCCCTCTGTCTTTCCTGGATGCAATCCCTACTGCTGGTTTGCACAGCCAGATGTTATGGGGACTCCTCTTTTCAGCACTGATGCCTCAGGCTGGGGAACCCTGTGTAGGGCTGGGAACCCTCACTCTTCCGGGGAACCTCTGCAGCCAAATTATCCCTCCCAATACTTAATCATCACACCATGGGTGTGGAACCTGCCCATTTCATCACTCCGCTCCTCCTACCACTCTCAATGTGGCTTCTTCTTTAAGTGGTTCTCAATGATGGTCGTTCTACAATTTAGTTTTAATATTGATGTGATCGTGGGAGGAGAAGAACGTAGTTTACCATCTTGACTAGAAGTCTCCATGTAGCTTTTATATGTGCTGCTTGATATCTGAATTCCTTTCAGAACCAAAAAAAAGAGATGTTTTAAAATATATTCAATTTTTTAAAAGACAAAAATAACACTATTTCCCTCAATCATTATTTTCCCTCTATTGACTCTAATTTAGAAAACTTTGCTACTAATTTTGCAAAATTGTGTTTTTAAACATTCAAGAAATCTAAGCAAATGCTTTGTATTATGCCCAGAGGTTCTCGTAATTATATATGATTTTATATATTTCACAATTCATTTGCTATGTACAAATTTTTGTTATTATTCATTATGTAGGTATTATCATTTTAAGATACTTGCCATTAGTAGAAATGCAGCAGGAATGGTTGCATAACTTTTCGGGCTTCGTGCAAAATAAAATGTTTGATAAAATTATTGATAATTTCTAGAAATTTACAGTAGAGCATTAAACCAAGTTCAGGGGCCTTTTAAGTGTGGATCCTATGCAGCTGCATGAATCAGATGTCTGTGAAGGCAGCCCTGAAAGGTGGCATAGTTCAGCTACTTTTAAATCCAATGCTCTATAATCACATTTCCTGCCAGCAATCTGCACTAGATGTGTGCAAACCTCAAAAAGTTTGGGGGTTTTATTTATGTTTCTATTTATCAAGTGGATATATGTTTTCACAGATTACTTTAGCTAGAAAACTAAGGTATTTTTTACATTTTAGAAGTTTTGGGGTTTCATCTAGGTTGGTACTATTATTGTAAGATGAAAAAAATCACAGTATCCCATGTGAACTTACTGGGGCGGGGGAAGTACAGCCTTCAGATAGGGGATTTACTCATTCCATTTGAAATGCTTCCTCCTAAGTTTGCATGAATTGATTTTGAGGAAATACAAATTCTTTCTTGAAAAAGCATAAACAAGATTTGCAGAATAATAATCTCAACTTTCACCAACAAGCCATGAACTTATTCATTTAATCACTTAGTCCAGTAATCATCAGTCAGCATTTACTTTTATTACCCAGGTGTAGCACCTTCATTAAGAAGGTTGTCTAGAAAAGAAAAGGGAGATAGTCTACAAGGCAGATGCTGCCATCTAGAGAGAGAGACAAAAGAACATACTCAGAGATGTGATTTTCTAAATACAATTCAAACAGAAATGAAAAGCCTCAGACAGTGAATGTGAACATTTTCCAAGAGACCATCTCACAGAAGAAATCAACATTTTATAAAAAAGAGCCATTAAAAATTCACTTAAGATAAAAATGTTATTCTGTTGTTAATTTTGTATAACAGGAAACCTATCAAGAGGTTTTTTTTTAATCAAGAAATTTTAAAGATGATTTTCTTAAGTGTGTGTAAAATAACGATGAGAGCTTTTTTACCTGTATAAAGTGTAAATGAGTATATAGCTTTGTTTCTAATTTATGTTGTTTAAACAGATGGAAAGGTCACAAGAAGGTTGAATTATTCGTAGTGCATTGGTTGGTTTTCCTCATTTTCATGATACAGAACAAAGAACAAAGACATTCTGTTCACTCAGTGTGTGACTTTAAAAGAACATGAACTGTAAAATTTAAACAGACAAACACAAAGGAATTGCTAAAAGTACCTGAAAAACCATGGGAAAAGGCAGCAATCTTGCTTGTTTCTCTATATTACATGTGCAGATATTTAAACAATTCACCTTCTAAAAATGAATAGTGCAAACTCAGTTGGCAATCCTCAAATCAATTCATTAGATATACCCCAAAACATATTTAGCTACCTTTATTTGAATATGAATTATCTTGATTACTGGAAAAAAATAATTCTTGTGTAAGAAATATTTAAATCTTTTTAAAACTTAAGTAGTATAAACTGAAGTAGGTTTTTCATCTGCTCAGTATTTGACTCTCTGAGTTTTGAGATTTAATATTGCATTGTAAATTCTAAGTTTTTCTGAGCTACATATTTATCTAAGATATAATTTAATAATATATTTACATACACACGTATGTAAATATATTACACATATATTTGATAAATTTAAAATTATAAAAATGAACCAATTAAGATCTGCCATTTAAATTTATTTAATTAGAAGAATAGTTGTAATAAATTGAGCAATGTTATAAACATTATCATTCATTTAGCAATTCCATAATAAGCACCTACGATATCCCAGGCATGGTTATAGGTGCCAGGGATTCTGCAGAGAACAAATAGAAGAGCACAGTTCCACGTAAACCTCATAATATCCCATTAGCTATAATTGCCTCCCATTTTACAGAAACTTGCCCAAGATCTTACTGCTTACAAGTGAGGGAGTGGCTTTGAATTCAGTCTGCTGACAGAGAAATCATATTTTTATGTAATGTTTCATTGCCTCCCATGTAATTACCCCTTTCTCCTCTGATGGAAGTTTAAAAAAAAATTATTTTCAATAATTTGAGAAACTATGGCAAGTAAATATCAGTGTGGCTCTTGGAAAGTTTATTATAGTTGATTAAAACTCTTAAATTCTTTACAAGCAATATCTCTAGTCATTAGGAAAACACAAATAAAAACCACAATGAGATGTTACTTCACACCTGTTAGGATGGACAATATAAAACAAAAGAAAACAAAATACAAAAAATAAGTGTTGATAAGAAGTGGAGAAATTGGAACCCTTGTGCATTGTCAGTGAGAACGTAAAATGGTGAAGCTTCTGTGGAAAACACTTTGGTGATTCCTCAAAAAATTATACATTCAGTTACCATATTATCCAGTGATTCAATTCCTAGGCATATACCCAAAAGAAATGAAAGCAGTAACTCAAATAGATACCTTTACACAGATGTTTATAGTAGAATTAGTTACAATTTCAAAGGTAGAAACAACCCAAGTGTCCATCAACAGATGAATAAACAAAATGTGGTATATACTACAATGAAATATTATTCACCCTTAAAAAAGAAATGAAATTCTGATATATGCTACAACTTGGATGAACCTTGAAAACATTATGCTAATTAAAATAACCCAGGCACAAAAGAAAAAATATTGTCTGATTCCATTTATATGAGATATTTAGAAAAAACAAATTCATAGAGACCGAAAGTAGAATAGAGATTACTGGGATCTGAAGGAAGGGAAAAATGGGAGGAGTTTACTATTTAAACATTTTCTGCTTGGGATGATGAAAAGTTCTGGACATAGTGTGATGATTGCACAACAATGTAAAAGTACATAATGACACTTATGTGTATACTTAAAATTGTTAAAATGGTAAATTTTATGTTATATATATTTTATGTTTTATGTATATATATCATAACAATTTTAAAAATTCCTTCATGGGTAGTAATAGAGTTCTATATATCCCAAGAACACTGGGAACCAGAAAGGGAAGGCAAATGATGAGAAAAGAAGGATGAAAACACGGTTTCTTCCTTAACACTACTTTAAAATAAATAATCAAATAAATAAATGTTTGCTCATTTCAAAATTTATATAACTTTTTCCCCTGAATACACAAGTTGGAATAAATTTCTTATCTCTATTATAATTTATCATCCACAGATGTCAGAAAAATATACAAACTTTTGCTAACAAAAGTCAGATGAAATCAAACTGAATGCATTTGAGGTGATGGTTATATTAGGATATTATATTTTGAGTTATTTATTTGAATAATGTAACACTAGTTAACTTTCTTAAAAGATTACCATGTGGGAAAATGGGGTTTTTCTCAAAAAGAAATATTAAGGGCTTTATTTTGTTCTCTCAATTTCTTCTCTTCTGAATCTCACATTGAGATACAGAGTCTCACTCGTATGTGTGTGTGTGTGTGTTTTAGAAAATGAGGGAACAACCTAAGAAGAATTTTGGTCTTCAATCTCATCTTAAGAATTTAATACTGAAATCCATACATATCAAGCAATTTCTTCCAAAAACAATTTTG